>NC_053165.1:136393544-136693544 GCF_016835505.1 Polypterus senegalus | reverse complement strand
AACAGTGACAAAACAATTACATTGACAATCAGGTTACGTTATTTTCAAAATGTTTCCTTTTCTTTTCATTGCTTCTTTAACACACTACTTCTCCGCTGCGAATTATTTTGTATTAGTATTAGTATTTTGCTATACTATATAAAAGAAAAAGGCAACTTTCCTTTCTTTACACCTTTTTTCCTTTTATCCCAAACCAAAGCCTTTCTCTCTTAACACTGCAGAGGACACAAAACTAATTTTCTTTAAATGCCGGTAAGGCACATTACCAGAGGCACAAATTTGAATGTTCACATAGAAAATGTAATTTCAATGTACCTGTACTTCTTCAAACGTTAATGTTTTACTGTTTAATAACTTATAGACTATAATTTATTATTTTTCCCTTGCACTCAGTGACCAAACCTATACACACACATATAGACACATACAAACATACACACAAGTATATGTATGTGTATATATACACACACACACACACACACACACACACACACACACATACATACATACACACATGTATATAATTTGTGTGTGTGTATGTATGTATGTGTGTGTATATATGATGTAGATAGGTATGTATGTGCGAGCGTGTGTATATGTAGATATGTATATAGATATGTAGATATGAAGATATATATATATGTGTATATATATATATGTATATATATATATATATGTATATATATATATATATGTATGTGTGTGTGTGTGTGTGTGTGTGTGTATATGACAGCAGCAATCCAAGCTGTGAGAAAACAGTAAAAAGGAGGCGTGTCAGACGTCGTGGTACATTTTCTGATGCAGCTACCGAAAACAACTTCGTGACGCTGCGCCAAATACACAAAACAATTACTTTGACAATCATGTTACATTATTTTTAAAATGTTTCCTTTTCTTTCTCTTTCCTTCTTTAACACACTACTTCTCCTGCCAAGCGGGTATATATATATATAGATAGATAGAGAAATATATATATAGATAGATATGAGAACAACACTCATATCAATGACAAAACAATTACATTAACAACCATGTTACGTTAGTTTTAAAATTTTTCCTTTTCTTTTTGTACCTTCTTTAACACACTACTTCTCCATGAGCCTTGGTATTCTATATATATATATAGATAGATAGAGATATATATATAGATAGATAGATAGATAGAGATATATATACATAGATAGATAAAGGTGTATATATATAGATAGATATGAGAACAACATAGATAGATAGATAGATAGATAGATAGATAGATAGATAGATAGATAGATAGATAGATAGATAGATAGATAGATAGATAGATATGAGAACAACACTCATATCAATGACAAAACAATTACATTAACAATCATGTTACGTTATTTTTGAAATTTTTCCTTTTCTTTTTCGTACCTTCTTTAAAACACTACTTCTCCGCGAAGCGCGGGTATTCTGCTATTATATATAAAGATCAGTTGTCCAGTCATGCTAACAATGTCTAACACACATGTATTTTGGTTAAAATATTGTTAAAAAATACTTTAATATATAATAATTAAATAAATAAATATTCCTGTAAAATTAAAGTAGTTCTTCATAGTCAAGCACATTCTATGAACTCCATCAAGAGTCCTGTCTTCTTCTTTGCTGATATTTTTTTAATACAGAATAAACAATAATGGGTGCCAGTTAAGTTTCACATTTTCAAGTTATTTCAGAGACAATTGTGGGTTTTCCTATTTTCGTGGAGGAGTACCAACAATTTTGTTCAGGTCTTTATGCATTTTTCTTTCAGGGGGAGTCATTAATGGGTAAACTCTCTTCCAGTTACCCTTAACAATGGCAGAATCATGAAAGTAGATCTTTGGTTGTATCTCTTTGTGTTCTGAACATAAGCATTCTTGCCCGAGTTTCCATATCTTTCCCTATCTGAATACACCACCACAGCAGGAGTGCATTCTTCTTTGCTGATATTCAACGGTTGCCCCCATTAGTCCCCATTGAAGCCTATTATATCAGAAACGTTGCTATTTCCATTTTTCACGAAAAATTGGGAATGAACACATTTTTCTGTCATGATGACAAAAAACATGGGGGGGACAAAATATAACTTTTAGCTGGAGTATTCCTTTGACGTTACTATTTACCACACGAAGATGACAACCTTAAGACGCTATTAATTTAGATATAACATTCAATATCTGATAAGATGGATAAGAATTCAGTGAATTGTGGGCCTGTTGGTGCAACTAAAAATCAGTTCCTTAAATTAAAGACAGATGCAAAATATACTGTGAGTGCAGTTTCCACTTCTTAAAAGAGAGCACCCTCTTTACTTCAGAAAAGCTTTTGCATTGTGTTACATAAGAAACATAAGAGATTTGTTACATGAGAGGCGACCATTCAGTCCATCAAGCTTATTTGTTTAGCTAATAGCCGAGTTGCCCCAATATCTCCTCCAGATACTTCTGAAAGGTTGTCAAGGTTTTCTGCTTCAACTCCAAGCCTCTGTAGTTTGTTCCAGAGTCCCACAACTCTTAGTGTAAAGAAGTAGCTTCCTGACTTCACTCTTAAATGTACTTCCCCTTAAAGCGTAAAGATGTCAGTTTTGGTAAATTCAAGTCCTTTGAGTATCTTGCCGTTGTTATTCATGGATATTCTCACTTTCTAGTATTATCTGTGTATAGACCTCCTAAATTTAATGTGTCTTTCTTTGATGAACTTTCTTAAGTAAAATTTTAGAGAAGGCAGTCATTATGCAGCTAAATGACCACCTCAATAAACTTGCTATTCTTGATAAATTTCAGTCAGGTTTTAGAACAAATCACAGCACAGAGACTGCACTCGTTAAAGTAGTAAATGATTTGCGAGTGAATGCAGACAGAGGCCATTTATCTGTTCTCATCCTCTTAGATCCGAGTGCTGCATTTGACACCATTGATCAATGGGTGGGACTCTCTGGCAGTGTCTTAAATTGGTTTGAATCCTACCTGACAGGGAGAAAATTCTTTGTTAGTTGTGGTAATCACATCTCAAAGACACATGATATCCTATATGGTGTTCCACAAGGCTCTATCCTGGGTACATTGCTCTTCTCAATCTACATGCTTCTGTTAGGTCAGATTATCTCGAGGCATAACGTGAGCTACCACAGCTATGCTGATGACACACAGCTGTATTTATCAATAGCACCTGATGACCCCGACTCTGTTATTTCACTAACACAATGTCTTACTTGTGTTTCTAAATGGATGAATAGTAGTTTTCTCAAGCTAAATATAGAGAAAACAGACATTTTAATGATTGGGAATAATGGATATAATGAGGTTATTAGAAATAAACTTGATGTATTAGGATTACAAGTCAAGACGGAGGTAAAGAATTTAGGGGTAACCGTTGACTGTAACCTGAATTTTAAATCGCATATTCATCAGATCACTAGGACAGCATTTTTTCATTTAAGAAACATAGCAAAAGTTAGACCTCTTATATCATTGAAAGATGCTGAGAAATTAGTTCACATTTTTGTTTTCAGTCGACTAGATTACTGTAACGCACTCCTCTCAGGACTACCCAAAAAAGATATAAATCATTTTCAACAAGTGCAGAATGCAGCTGATAGAATCCTAACTAGGAAAAGAAAATCTGAACACATTTCTCCAGTTTTGATGTCACTACACTGGCTACCTGTGTCTTTCAGAATTGACTTTAAAATATTGCTTATGGTTTACAAAGCCTTAAATAATCTCGCTCCATCTTATATATCGGAATGTCTGACACCCTATATTCCAAATCGTAACCTTAGATCCTCAAATTAGTGTCTGCTTAGAATTCCAAGAGCAAAAATTAAAAGAAGTGGTGAGACGGCCTTCTGCTGTTATGCACCTAAAATCTGGAATAGCCTGCCAATAGGAATTCGCCAGGCTGATACAGTGGAGCACTTTAAAAAACTGCTAAAAACACATTACTTTAACATGACCTTCTAATAACTTCACTTTAATTTAATCCTGATGCTCTGTATATTCAATTTATTATCATAACTATACTCAGCAAAAAAAGAAACGTCCTCTGACTTTCAACTGTTTTTACTTTCAGTAAACTTAATGTGTAAATATTTGTATGAACAGTAAAAGAGTCAACACCATAAGACATAAACTAAAAATGTTTCACAATGTGTCCCTGAATGAAGGGAGGCTCAAAATCAAAAGTACCAGTCAGTATCCGGTGTGGCCACCAGCTGCTTGAAGTACTGCAGTGCATCTCCTCCTCGTGGACTGGACCAGATTTGTCAGTTCTTGCTGTGAGATGTTACCCCACTCTTCCACCAAGGCACCTGCAAGTTTCTGGACATTTCTGGGGGGAATGGCCTTAGCCCTCACCCTGCGATCCAACAGGTCCCAGACGTGCTCAATTCCTTCGACGATAAACACGAATCCGTCCATCACCCCTGGTGAGACAAAACCGTGACTCATCAGTGAAGAGCACTTTTTGCCACTCCTGTCTGGTCCAGCGAAGGTGGGTTTGTGCCCATAGGCGGCGTTGTTGCTGGTGATGTCTGGTAAGGACCTGCCTTACAACAGGCCTACAAGCCCTCAGTCCAGCCTCTCTCAGCCTATTGTGGACAGTCTGAGCACTGATGGAGGGATTGTGTGTTCCTGGTGTGACTCGGGCAGTTGTTGTGGCCATCCTGTACCTGTCACACAGGTGTGATATTTGGATGTACCGATCCTGTGCAGGTGTTGTTACACGTGGTCTTCCACTGTGAGGATGATCAGCTGTCCTTCCTGTCTCCCTGTAGCGCTGTCTTAGGCGTCTCACAGTGCGGACATGGCAATTTATTGCCCTAGCCACATCAGCAGTCCTCATGCCTCCCTGCAGCATGCCTAATGCACGTTCACGCAGATGAGCAGGGACCCTGGGCATCTTTCTTTGGGTGTTTTTCCCAGTCGGTAGACAAGTCTCTTTAGTGTCCTGCGTTTTTAGAACTGTGACCTTAAATGCCTACTTTCTGTAAGCTGTTAAGGTCTTAACGACCATTCCACAGGTGCATGTTAATTAATTGATTATGGTTAATTGAACATGCATGGAAAACATTGTTTAAACCCTTTACAATGAAGATCTGTAAAGTTATTTGGATTTTTAAAACATTATTGTTGAAATACACAGTCCTGAAAAAGGGACGTTTCTTTTTTTGCTGAGTATATTTATGGTGACTCTAAAGTGCTAACCCCTACTCTCTCTTCTGTTTCTTTTCCCGGTTTTCTGTGGTGGTGACCTGCACCACCACCACCTAATCAAAGCACCATGATGTTCCTACATTGATGAATTAAAAGCCAGAAGTCTACATGACCATCATCATCAAGTCCTCCCATGAGAACCCTAAATACAAAGAGGACTGTTTCATTTATGTTAGGTAGAATGCCTAGAGAGGGTCTCATGGTCTGGGACACCTGCAGATTTAATTTTTTCTCTCTAGCCGTCTGGAGTTTTTTTGTTTTTTTTTTCTGTCCTCCCTGGCCAACGGAGCTTACTCTTCTTCTATGTTAATTAGTGTTCTCTTATTTTAATTCTTACTTTGTCTTTTTTTTCTCTTTTCTTCATCATGTAAAGCACTTTGAGCTACAGTATTTGTATGAAAATGTGCTATATAAATAAATGTTGTTGTTGTTGTTAATTTCCGCTGAAGTCCTTCAAGTATTTTCACAGATGTCCTCGAGTAAATCTTTGCTGCTAGTGACACTTACTGTAAATCAGGAAAATGCTAAAGACAGTGTAACATTGTTTTGTGTTGTGTTTCCAGACTGATGTGAAGCATAGATGGCAGGAGTCAACAAGACGAAGGTGCTATAAATAAAGGGCACTAATGTGTGTGGTACCTCCTTTACAAAACTTGCCTTGGCCACGCTTGTTAATTTTTACCAAGAACTCCAAGGTAATGCTTACTGAATGTACGTAATTACACCACCTAGTCTTTATAAAAGGTGATAATTTATTTAATGAGCATTGGGCAGACACTCCTACTCATTAGTCTCCTGTACGTGTTTTGGGTGTGCACCAAACCCACTTGTTCATCTTGCCCTTGTCTGCCAACAAAATGCAATGCACATCCTGACTATATGTTCAGGAGCTATTTGCTGGTCCCACAAGTACTATACATTTTCTTCTTTATGTACAATTGAAGTCAGAGGCTTGACTCACCATAAAACCCAGCTGAACAGTTTATTCATCTAACTCAAAATGATGATAAAATGTAAAAGAGGGGTGGCACAGTGGTGCAGAGGGTAGTGCTGCTGCCTCGCAGTTGGGAGACCTGGGTTCGCTTCCCGGGTCCTCCCTGCGTGGAGTTTGCATGGTGTCTGCGTGGGTTTCCTCCCACAATACAAAGGCAAGCTGCTTATGTATTGGCGATTCTAAATTGTCCTGGGTGTGTGTGTGCGCCTTGCGGTGGGCTGCCGCCCTGCCTGGGGTTTGTTTCCTGCCTTGCAGCCTGTGTTGGCTGGGATTGGCTCCAACAGATCCCTGTGACCCTGTAGTTAGGATATAGTGGGTTCGATAATGGATGGATGGAATGTAAATGAAAAATTTTCTTTTCTTAATTAGTGACCAGTTTTTAGTGCTAATTAACTATTTCCCTTTATTTTAATTGACTTTTGACTTTTCTTGAGCCTCAAACCTCTAAATTGATTCTTTTTTCTTTAAACGGTACCTAAATATACATTTGATGTGAAGTGAGCCAACAGGTGACTAATTACGTTGGGGCCTCAAACTCCAACCTTCATTTAGTTTCTTAACTTGATGCCAATTCTTGTTGCTAATTAAACCCATTATTTAATTCCATTGTGCTCACTCTGCCATGGCAGACATTTCCAAAACTGATGATTTTCTTTGTTAAGAGCGCCGTCAAAATGTTTTTTGGACCTGAGCAGATCAACATCACTGAGGCCTTCACCTTTCTTTATTTTCAGTTATTGTGTGATGGACGCAGGTTGTTGTTTATGTATTGGTTCATTTTGTGTCTTAATATTGTTTGGTTGTGTTGGGCTGGCACCCTGCCCGGGGTTTGTTTCCTGCCTTGCGCCCTGTGCTGGCTGGGATTGGCTCCAGCAGACCCCTGTGACCCTATAGTTAGGATATAGCAGGTTGGATAATGGATGGATGGATATTGTTTGGTTGTTAATTAAGGAAAAAAAAAATAATTAAGGGGTCTGAGTCTTAAGTTGTGCATCATTAAAATTAAAGAGTTAATTAGGAGCACATTTTTGGTCATTCATTAAGAAAAGGGTTCAAATAAAGATCTGCAGCCACAGTAGCTCTCCAGCACTGGAGTTGGAGATCCCTGGTCTAGAATATGTATGTTTAGAAGGCACACTGGAGAACCGCCATAGGTATTTCAAAAATTGTGTTTTTTGGTTAACATGCTTGCATTGAGCACTGCTACACTCAGTAAAAAGCAGATGCCTGATTTTTATACCAAAATTTGTTACAGGATTTTCAATGACTTATTTCAAAGTTCTTCATATTGTCACAGATAATTCAGTCTGTTCATGGGACCTGACTAGGGTGCAAATGGAGTACTGGGACAGGGAAGAGCACCGGATGCCTCAAAGGCATTGATAAAGTAGAATTCTTTCCTCTAAATGGTAAATTACATACTCAAAGACACCATTGGAAATTAAGGGGAAGCACATTTAAGATTGAAGCCAGGAAGTACTTCTTTAGACAAAAAGTTGCAGGAATGCGGAACAAATTCATGAGTCATGCAGTTGAAGCTGAAACCTTAACAACCTTCAAGAGGTACCGGGCTAAAACATTATGACATCTTAGCTATTAGCTTAACAAACACGCTTGATGGACTGATGGATGTAGTGCTTCTGAAAAAGAGCAGAAGGAGAGTGACACCACCCTGTAAGGCCATCAGGGCTGAAGGGAGGAAATCCCTGCCCCAAGGGGGCTTTCTTTCCCAGAAGCTACATTACTATCAGTCATGTGATCCTGGTGGGAGATAAAAAAAATGGAATAAGTCCCTGTGGACGCAGTTATCTTCTGTTGCCAAATGAAGAGAAACTCCTTAGCTGAGTCAATCGAGAATAAAAGAAAAATGGACCTAACCCACTAGGACTTTGACCTTGGACACATATGCCAAAAGGCTTATTTGTGAGGACTATATTTTGAGACCCTTCATTTGAGCTATAATATTCATCTATTTTCCCAAGTCCAGTTGTGCAAAGCATGCAGAGCAGGGGTCCTCAATCACGGTCCTGGATGGCCGCAGTGGCTGCAGATTTTTGCTCCAACCCATGTGCTTAATAAGAAGCACTTATTGCTCAAGTAACACTTCTGCTTCACTTTAGTTGTCTCGCTCGTTAATATTTTAAACCCTTATTGCTTATTTTAGTCTTAAACAGCTGTATTCTTGGTTTTTAATTGCTCCTAATTAGCAATAACATGCAAATGACAAAAGAGACCAGAATTTCTTCATTTAGCTTGTTACCATTTACACCTGTGTGTATTTATCATGCACTATTGGATTTAATTAAATACTTGGAAGGAAAGTGAAGAGAAAAAAGTGAAGGACTGAGAACTACTCCTCCATTTTAGCCTTCAAATCATTTGGATGATATCCTTAGAAAGGGAGAGAAAATCTAGAATATAAGAATTACCTAACGTAGCAGAGTTAAAGCACTGACAAGCCATGAAATTAAATTATTGCTTTCTAATTAAGCAACCGGGTTAGAACAAAAACCAGCAGCCACTGCAGCCCTCTAGGACTGTGATTTAGGACCTCTGGTGTAGAGACTTACCTAAGAAAACTCAAAGCTGTAATTGACGCCACAAAATGGCCTCCGACAAAGTTTTGAATTAACCACCTGAATACTGATATGAATTTGAGATTGACGTTTGCAGACCTTCATGAAAACATGATTTCACTTTGCCATATGGATTATTGAGTGAAGATTGGTGGGCAAAAATGACAAATGTATCCATTAAAATTAAATGTACAACACTATGAAGTGTGCAGAAAGTGAAGGGGTCTGAATAATTTATGAATCCACTGTATATGGGGAAACGAGGTAATAATAATAATAATAATTCTTTGCATTTATATAGCACTTTTTCTCACTACTCAAAGCGCTCAGCAATTGCAGGTTAAGGGCCTTGCTCAAGGACCCAACAGAGCAGAGTACCTTTTGGCATTTACGGAAATCGAGGTAGGAGAATGATGGTGAATATTAAAAATTGGGGGAAAGCAAACATAGTATTATGTACTAAATAAAATATATAGTGCATTATTGTTTAAAAGAGAATAAAGGTTGGGACAAAACTTTCCATCTGCTCAAAATAAAACAGAAATATAACAAATAACAGATTCACACCAAGCTTAAAACACCTACGAGGTAGCATAGAAAATAAAAAATAATTCAGTTGTGTTTATAGAGATATATCTACCATTCCTTTATAAGCTACATATGTTTTGCATTAATTTATTAGGCTGATGCCTTTATCCAAGGTGACTTCCAACATTTAAGGTACAATTGGTCACACTCTTTTTGGTTTTCCAATTGGAGCACAGGCAGGTCAGGTGACTTGCTCAGGGTCACACAGTGTCAGTAACAGGATTTGAACCCTCAGCCTCAGGGTCTGAAGTCCAAAGCCTTAACATCAACACCACACTCCCTGCCTATTCTTGCCTCATCATAACTTACAACACACTACAAAAGAATGAAAAATTCCCCATTGCCATCATTCTTCCTCCAGCGAGTTCTGCAATTGCTATCTCCATACAGAAGTTGAAAATTTCCAAACCTGCTCATACATCATGAAACATATTTTGCATTCCAGAAATATGTCTTTTGTTTTTTCCTCTCCATGATAATGGCTCCCTCACCTTTTTATACTAGCCCCCAGACTTTGGTAATCTGCTTAATTAGCCACAAAAAGAAAACCAAAACCAATAATGTAATGAAATCAAGTGAAAGAAAATAACAAACAGGGATAAAAAAGCAAATAAAAGGCATTGTGTAAAGCTTTAACTCAGAAATTAATGAAGAAAACAAAAGACAGCTTACTATGACCCCACCCAGATAACATGCCTGAAGATATGGAGTTAAAAAATACTCTATATTCTGTACGGATTGAACCATTCTTTTGAAACATGACAACAATCAGAAGACTCCCACCCTGTATGTCAAACTCTGAAGACCCGTGAAATCAAGAAATTTGTAATTTCAACAACGGAGGTGAATGTACTGTTTTATATGTAGGAAACCTCAGATGTGATTATAGGCTTTGACCACCCTCCCTTCCTTCTTCTGACTCCACCACTCATTACTTGCTAGATAACAAGAATGAGGTTCCAGAACTGTTTTATCGGAGATGGTGATCAACAGCATCATGGCCCTCCAAGATGATCTCCCATCTCTCTTACTCTTCAATCCCTACACCACCAATTTTAAATGCAACTCCGAATTAGGTCACAGATTGAAATTCTCAGGTGTTTCCTGATTTTTAGACTGCATAGATAGTAAATATGTGGTGGAGTACAGAAAGATGGAAGAGGACTTTGAACTCCAATATATGGAAATGAACAAAAGGCAAACATATCACAAAGACAAACAAATGGAGATGAGTCACTATGAAGGAGGTGGAGGCAGCAGGGTTCTATAAACACCTTAATAATAGAACATCCATATAATAATATAATTAGTTGTTAAAGACACGAGTCCAAACCAGAAGTGAAATAAGTGGCTGGTTTTCCAGGTTATGAAGAAAGATGGTGGGAAGAGGTGGGTCCAGGAGGATAGACACCAGAAATGACATCAATAATGGAAGGGCCATCAATCACCTGGTCTACAGAGAAAGAAAGAGACAAAGGATTAGAAAAAAGTGCCAACCTCTGGTTTGGCAGGTTAGTACATTCACTAGAGCGCTTAAAGCTGACTCCTGTGTGTTCGCACATACGTGATGCTGAATGATACAGGCATGCTGCACAAAAGGGATCAGAGCAGACTCTTTTAAAAAGGCCTATAATATGTGGCTATGCTCACACTGCAGCTAAAAGTTACTCAATTCTGATTTTCAGCATATATCAGTCTTCTTTTGTTTGTTTAATTGTTTGAATTAATTTTGCAAGGGACCCAGACCCCAATATATGTGTGTGTACAAATATCAATCTTGAATGTGCATCATATGCATTAAGATGATAAAACAAATTTCTCAGACAGAAGCAGCCTTCTTTGAACACCAATGGCAAGCTGGCTTGGCCTGTTTAACATTGATTCCAAAGCACAATTTGTAAGGCAATTTATCTGCTCATAATGGTATGGAAGAGAAACAGAGAACAAAAAAAATAACTGTTGCTTGAAGCACAGTTATCATAGCCATATCTGTATGAAGAAACCTTTGGGAATGACAGCAGAGGCAAGACTGGTAGGAGTGAGATGTAGAAAGTCTGATGCAAAACAATGGGCTTGACAATTTCAGGATATTGAGAGGGGCATTCTATTGCTTACATCAATGTCTGTCTTCAAGATTCTCTCTTAAAAATGCATATTGTCATCAGAAAACCTATAGAAATTAGGCAATATTGGCTCATGAAAGAAGTAGAGTACCACACATGGTCCTACCTCTTTGGTACGTGCAAGTAAGTAGTGTGTTGGCTCCAACCTTGCAATGCATTGTAAGGTCGGACTTCATCGGGCTGTCCAGCTGCAGAGTGTCATTTTCAGACAATTCTGTATCAATCATCAAATGCACATCACATTCAAGTCACATATGTCTGTGTATATTTTGGACCTACATATGAAAGATGTGTTGTGTTGGTGTTACCGGTGTTCCCAGAAGGAGGTGTTTCATCTCGCAGGGCACCCTGGATATCATTGAGAGGAGTTGCAGCACATGGCTCAATGGCAACTCCGGTCTGTACCGGGAACTGAGAAGGACGGCTGCGAGGGCTCTGAGGGCAGGTAAAGAGGCGTTTGTTAGAGGAATCTGTGAGCAAGTGACACACCATCTGTGGTCTAGCGACCCACATCCTGCTTACAGAGGAATCAAAGCATTACGCACATCTGAATCCTCGGAGAGGACCACGGAGAGTCACAGTCAGGGCAGCTGATGGAACGCTCCTTACAGATGACACTGCAGTTGTGACCCACTCGGCTGGTTACTTTGAGCAGTTGTTCAAAGCTGATCTTCTGGCTAGGATGTTGGATATCTCTGGGTTCACGGTTCTTGAGGCTGAACCACCCAATCTCACTGAGATTGCACAGGTGGTGAACCAGCTGAGGGGGGAAAGGCTACAGGGATCTGTGGTATCCAGGGTGAACTTCTCCAGGCTGCTGGTAAGGCTTTCCTCCTGGCATTGCAAGCAATCTTTGCTTTCATTTGGGAGACTGGCATTATCCCAACTGACTGGAAAATGGGACTTGTCGTCCCAATCTGGAAAGGGAAGGGTGATCGCCTGGACTGTAGCAACTACAGGGAGATAACACTGCTCTCAGTGCCCGGTAAGGTCCTTGCTAGGGTTGTCCTCAATAGGATCCATGATCACTTACTCACCTACCAGCGACTGAAACAGTCTAGTTTTACGCCTAAGAAGGCTACCATCGACTGCATCCCGGCACTGTTGGTTCTCATAGAGCGCAAATGCAAATATTGGCAGAGTTTCTTTACAGCCTTTGTCGATTTTCTCAAAGCGTTCGACTAGGTTGATCATGCTGCCCTGTGGGACATTCTGAGGGTTCGCGGGATCCCCTCGAGGTTGCTGGATATCAGGGCTGGCCTGTACACTGGTACTGTGAGTGCTGTGCAGAGTGGAGGCAGGCATTTTTAAAGGTTGATTCTGGGGTTCATCAGGGATGTGTTTTTGCTCCTACTCTGTTCAATGCTTGTATGGACTGGGTGTTGGGCAAGGTCGTGGGGTCCAGTGGCTCTGGGGCATCAGTTGGTGAAGAAAGATTCATGGATCTTGACTGTGCTGACAATGCTGGGATCAATGGAGTCAATGGAGGCTCTGATCAGGGCGCTCGAGAGACTGAGTGAGGAGTCTGAGTGTCTGGGCTTGCGAGTGTCCTGATAAAAACCAAGATCCAGACCTTTAATGACCTCTTGGGCACGGCCATCAGCAGTGTGTCTGTTTGTGGAGAGATTGTTGACCTTGTTGAGAGGTTTACTTACCTTGGCAGTGACATTCATGTCTCTGGTGACACTTCCTATGAAGTTAGTAAATGGATTGGGAGAGCATTGGGGGTCATGAGGTCACTGGAAAAGGGTGTGTGGCGGTCCCGATATCAAAAGAACGAAGGTCCAAGTCTTTAGAGCCTTGGTACTTCCTGTCTTACTATATGGTTTTGAGACTTGGATGCTATTCAGTGACCTGAGATGAAGACTGGGCTCCTTTGGTACTGTGCCTCTCCAGAAAATCCTTGGGTACTGTTGGTTTGACTTTGTCTTGAATGAGCAGTTGCTCATGGAGTCCTGAATGAGGCACATTACCTGCATTGTGAGGGAGCGTCAGTTACAGCACTACAGCCATGTGGCGCATTTCCCCGAGGGTAATCCAGCTCATAAGATCCTCATTGTTGGGGACCCAAGTGGCTGGACCAGGCCGAGGGGTCGCCAACGTAACACGTGGCTGCGGCAGATAGAAGGTAATTTCTGGAGGGTAGGACTGGACCACATGTCTGTACCAGTGCATGCTCCCCAATTTGACTTGACTTGACTTGATATGAAAGATGGCTATTAATGATCTGAAATTCCAAGTGGAGTTTTGCTGTTCACACTTCTTTAAAAAGATCAGATCCGTGTCACATCTGAGGGAAGAAATGGAACTGAGCGTAGCCTAAGGAACAAGCTGCTGTTGCTGTTCTGCTAGTCCTCAGTGGCCTGTGTACTGTGACTTATTGGGGTCGGCTAGGGAAGTAAAACCTGCTCACAATTGCTGCAATCAATGATCTGGGACATTGTGTTTTGACTCTGTGTACAATTTTACATTGTTTCTGTAATTATTTACAAGATTTTATTGTTACTCTAATGATGCAATTTTGTGTTTTGTTTGTTAGTTAAGATTAGATTAGATTAGATTAGATTAGATTAGATAAATTGCTATTAATTCCAAGGGGAAATTTAAACGCATACAACAGGAGAAACATACAAAACAAGGATACTGACTCACAGAACAGATAATACAGCCAATCAATCAATAATGTATATTGTACAAAATGACCTTAAAGAGTATTTAATTTGGGATGTCAGGAGGAAGCATTAAATTAGTTGATAGCAGTGGACAGAAACAATCCCCAGAGGAGGAATGGACCTGTCGCTAAAAGTGCTTCATGAGAGTGCCACCTGGAAAGGATTGGGAGGATTTTTCATGATGGCACTTAATTTTGTTACCATCCTCTTTTCCACAACAATTTCCAGTGTAATCCCGATTTGGTCCTGTGGTTGAGCAGGCTTTCCTGATGAGTTTCTTTAGGCATTGTGCATCTTTTCAACTCAAGTTGCTTCCCCAGGAGACCTCAGCATTGAATACACTGGATACTACAGACTGATGGACTGTTTGAGGGTTGCCTAATTCTTGTGCCTACTTCTGCATGGCCACGGCCATATTGTTAACAATCACTATTCCTGTTGCCATATACGTGGCAACTTCTGTCATCATGTTCCACCTATAAAAGATACAGTATGTATTGGACTGAGAGAACAACCTTTTATTTTGCAATAATAGAAGAAAAAAGAATATTTGGTCAGGCAGGACCATCTTAACTGTATTATTGGCCCCCAGGTGAAGCAGTGCACTGGGGCCCCTACCTACACAACAACTCCACCAGTCACAACATACATAGATTAGCATGGGGTCCCTATGTCTGTGGGCCCCCCGGACAACTGCCCAGCATGCCCATGCATTAAGATGGCCCTGAGTACTTTTGAGTTTGATATTTTGGATAGATTTTTTTGGCTTTGGCACTTGGTTTTTCAGGATTTTTCTGACCCCTGCCTGTTCTACTATTATTATCTGACTCTCCACTTTTAATATTTTTCATTTCCTGGTCCATGTAATCTTACAACATTTGGATTTTTCTTTCTTCACTACAGCCATAGCAACACATGCTTAAATAAACTAATGAGAAAGGCCAGATTCATTAAAGGCTTAACACAAGATTCATTGGAGGGTGGCCCAGAAAAGAGCATAACAGCAAATGAGACATCATCATGACCAATGCTGCCTTTGTCCTGAATGGTATGTTGAATCGAACACCTGTAGTCAATGCCTCACGTACTAAGGGGTGCTCTTTATATGCAGAATGCCATCACACTGTATAAGCCCTGCTCACATCATGTCCATCTTTAGTGTAATCATAATGACAATATTTCTTTTAATTATTTTGTAATCATTATTATTATACAGCTAGAATAGTTCTAGGACTTGTACCTATGTGATAGCTTGCAATGTGTTCTGTTATGAAAATTAAATATATTGCAATATGCCAATAACATATGTGAACATAAGTTTCAATAAACAATGTAGCATGTATCTTGTTCAAATGTATTTTTTAATGATTATATATGAAAATATGAAGAGGTCTATTAATTTTTTACATTTAAAATGTCTCACTTAAAGGTTTTCCAATGTTATTTGTCCTGGTGTCTATATAAACACAGGGAACTCTAGTTTCTGTATTCCACCTCGACTGAAGAAGGGGCCTGAGTTGCCTTGATAGCTTGCATATTGTAATCTTTTCAGTTATCCGATAAAAGGTGTCATTTTGCTTGACTTCTCACTAAAAAAATATATAAAACATACATTTAACCCTAAATAGATTGTAACAAATACAGTTTCAAATATATTGTGTATGACATGCAATATACTGGGTGTCCAGACCCCAGGATAGATCATTAATGCCTTATCTTCTTACTTGGAAAAAGTTAAACTCGGCCGTCCCAATCATTCCAATTTATTTTGAGCGGCCTGTAACTCACTAAAGTAGTTCAAGTAGGTCACTCCGCCAGCATACGTAGGCTTCAGTTTACATTCTTATTACTTGCTTGTACTCGGTTAATAATGGGTTTATTGTTTGTGTTTTGTCACTTTGTGTTTTGGTCTAAAATATATCTCAATAAAAGAAACACCTATAAGACAGTTATTGAATGATATTTTCAATGGCAAGTCAATATAGTTTTAAAATATACAAACATGACAGGTATCTTGAAATATTCATTCCAAAATATATTGCACAGTATAACTGCTTTTATTAGAACAAGCAAGCAGCCAAAAATCACAGGGAAAACATCTGTAGACAAGTTAGCCTCAGCCAGGGATTGGCAGTTGTTGGTGGACCACAAGCATCAGCTCACATTCCCCAGCCACTTTGCCCAGTCATCTTGTTTGAGGCAACTAAGCAAGCGGAGATGGATTTGACAGTCCTGTGGGAAAAACATCTGGAAGAGGCTTCTGAGAAGAAGCACACCAAATACGCAGGACTGGTCAGGCGATGTCAGCAAGTGGGATGGAGAGCCAAATACCACCCTGTGAAAGTTTGCTGCAGGGGCTTTGTAGCCCACACCCTAATCAAGGTCTTCAGTTTTCTGGGCCTAGTAGGAGGTGGGAGGAGGAGAGCCATCTGCAAGACCTCTGAAGCTGCAGAGAGAATTTTTCAAGAGAATAGAGAGTTGGAATCTAAGTAGCTAGTGTGCACAATGGACACAAGCTGGGGTTTCATCTGTCACAGCTGGGACAAGATTAGGATGTATGAGGTTGAAAGACCTGAAACACCCAATGATTCCTGGAACATCACTGATGATATGTCCATTAGCATCTGTAGATGTGTTTGAATACTAAGTAGCATTTATTGTATATTTAAAAATGTAGTTTAATATTTTGTAAAATGTATATTACAGTGTATTATTCCTAGTATTTTAAAATGTATTAAATATATTCTTATATTCTGGAAAATATATTGCAATATAGGAAAATGACAATAATTTATATATTCTACAGTGGACTTCAGGGGTGGCACAGTGGTAGTGCTACTGCCTTGCCATAAGAAGACCAGTCTGGGTCCTACCAGTGTAGAGTGAGTCTGCATGTTCTCCCGTTGATCATGTGGGGGAGCTCTAGTTTCCTCCCACAGTCCAAAGACATGCAGGTTAGGTGAACTGGTGACACCAAACTGGCCCTTGTGTGTGGTTGGGGTGTGTGTGTTCATCCTGCAATAGACTGGGGCCTTGCTAGGGTTGGTTCCTTTCTTGTGCCCTAGGCTACCTGGGATAAACTCCAGCCCAAGTCCCACACCTTCAACCCCCCACCAGGTGACCCTGGTGTGGATTAAACAGGTTAGAAACTAACAAAAGATTTTAGTATACTGGAGAATATCTCTACATACTAAAATGCTAAGGGTTGTGTGTATGTGTGTGTGTGTGTGTGTATGTCCAGTCATCCAGAGAACTCTGATTGGTCAGTTTGGCTAAGATGATGCAGTCGAAAGAAGAAGTACAAGCATGAGACACAAAGAGAGGAGTAAAGGCATAGTAGGCATGCTGACAGTCACCTTTAAAGACAGAAAGTATAAAAGCAGACAGGAGGCAAGAAAGATGTCTCAAAATGACAATGCCTGAGAAGCAGGTTTTACAGGAACATCCTCAAGAGCGGGAGTGCCAGGCAAGAAAGCTTCAGACACACAAAGATATAGACAAAAGCTACTGAAAGTACACATGGGGCAAGAGATTTACAATATATTTAAAATTTATTCATAACATGACTGGTAATTTACATATTTTACAATACATTTCAGTATACTGGTGGATATTGTGGTACATTCACCCTTGAAGTACTTTATCACATATTTTGAAATATATTCATGTGGGTAGTAATATGTCTCTATTATATGAAAAAATCCTGGGATAAAACAAGACTTTTTTGCCTGGGATGAGATATGACTTTTTCAGAGAGATACTTTCAAGTCCCACGAGACAAGACTTTGTGCCAAGAGATTTAAGCATGCCTGGGGCCGGAAATAAAAGACAAAGAGTAGATGACACACTAGAACATCGTAAAGAATTCAAAAATTTTGGTGTGATACACATGCAGAGCAGGTCAGAGATAATGAAAGTACTAAAATTTGAAAGTCTCAAAAAAATGACAGTAAAGATCGCATTAGCGCAAACAAACGGAAACGTGAAATAAAGGAACAGCGAAAAGAGATTGAATATATTGTTTGGATTTAAACTTTAAGTCGGAGACTTGAAGATCGTCTAATTCGTGTTGCCATCAGGGAAAAGCAGTGTTTCTTCCCAATGAAGAGTATCTGCAAGAATTTAAAGATTTGTTGTTTGGTGAAAGTGAAATCCACATACGCAAGCAGCAGAGACGCAAAGTGGCTGGCGCATGGCACAGGCCAGTGGGTTGCCGAGCAAAGTGAGCAGGGGGAAAAGCCCCCTAGTACTTTTAAAAATAGATTTTACATGTATTTCATTTTTTATAAGGGTTTTTAATGTTTTGCACTATATTTTTATGTTCTGTTTTGTTCTTGGAGCAAATGTATTTCTCTTCGAAGTTCAATAAAGTACTGTCTGTCTATCTGTCTATCGCTCAATCTACCACCCACCTTCTGATCCCACCTCAAAGAAACCGTGCACTGTGTTGCACCTCTGAGATTATCTGAAAGAGCAGCTTAGTACAAATAATGTTAATGTAATAATAAATGTGCCTTCAAACATAAGTTTTAATGCCTTACTTGGGATCAGCAGGACTTGTTAATGTCTTTTCCCAACACAGTGCAATACTTTAGTGAAAAATATGCATACTGATATCATAATTTTTGTTACATTTCATGAAACAAACCACAATAATTATAATTGAGCGTGTGGTTTTATATAAAAGAGTTAAGATTGCAGCACTGTATTTCTGTATCTCAAATATTCTTGATGTACTTATCTTAATCTGTTGTGACAAAAAACATTCAGTAGTTTTGTTTTACTCATAACTTTATTGGCAGGACATTTTTTTTCCAATATTTACGCACAAACACACACATACGCACATAAAAGATTAGCTTTAATCTGTAAGCATTATTTAGTCTACACAGTAGCACAGCCCACACACGTAGAAGCATTTACTGATGTTCATGCATACAGATGCAATTTTGGGTAGAAGTTCCAGATCGTTTTCTCTGTCATGAAGAATACACAATTTATTTGAAGCCTGGCAATTCATGCTTCCAGCTCAAATTACAGGCGAGGAAGTGGGGATCTCTGCCTCTGGGGTCTGTAGTGAGTGGTATGGGAATCAGACAGCCCAGGATATGTATTAGATGTGCTGGAGGGCTTTTGTGGTCACTTGTATCACCACAGTTATAATGAGGCACAGTCGTTCCCTGCTCTATGTACCTCACGTGGCCTAGTGTTTAAAGATTTATGTAAATTGTAGAGCCTCACTTCAGTCCATGTCACTGACTTACTGTGTCACAATGGCCAAGCCCTTAACTAGTGCTAAAGTGGTACAAATATGGAAAGAATTGTTCTATGAATGATATAAGTAAGTCACTTTGGGTAAAAGTGTCAGGTAAATAAATAAGTTTGAATGACTGAAAAATATGAGTGTGGCAGTATAATACATTGGTTAAGATATTGAACTTTAAGTTTAAGGGCTGCTGGTTTTATGTTTTTCCTGTCAGCATCAGACCCAAGGCAGGAACTAGCCCTGTCTGTACTCCACTGCATCACAAGGCACACTCATCTGCACAAACACACCCACACCCACTCATGGTGGGCCAGATTACAGCACATGTTTTGGGATGTGTGCAAAAAACATAACCACTTCATTTTTTAGATTTGCTAGTTGTTGTCTACTCACATATGAACTGAATTCATCACCTTAATAAAATATAAGTTTCTGTGTGTCTGTGTATATGTGTTCTCATGCAGTTGCTCTGTCTCTATCATTCCAACAGATGGCGTTTCACATATATTTGTAGTAATAAAATACACTGCATTTGTCATTCCAACAGATAGTGCATAACAAACATTATTCCTGCATTTATTTACTGTACAAAAAGGCATACAACAGAGACTTATGCATTGCATTTGTCATTTGAACAGATGGCACATCATAAACATTTGTAGTAATGTATTTTATTACCACAAATGTTTGCAAAAGACAAATGCAGTGCATTTTACTAGATAGATAGATAGATAGATAGATAGATAGATAGATAGATAGATAGATAGATAGATAGATAGATAGATAGATAGATAGATAGATAGATAGATAGATAGATACTTTATTAATCCCAAGGGGAAATTCACATAATCCAGCAGCAGTATACTGATACAAAAAACAATATTAAATTAAAGAGTAATAAAAATGCAGGTAAAAACAGACAATAACTTTGAATAATGTTAGCATTTACTCCCCCGGGTGGAACTGAAGAGTCGCATAGTGTAGGGGAGGAACGATCTCCTCAGTCTGTCAGTGGAGCAAGACAGTGACAAAAGTCTGTCACTGAAGCTACTCCTCTGCCTGGAGATGATCCTGTTCAGTAGATGCAGTGGATTATTCATGATTGACAGGAGTTTGCTTAGTGCCCAATGACACTGCTATTGTGGGCTGCATCAGGAGTGGGCAGGAGGAGTACTGGAAGCTAATCAAAAACTTTGTTAAATGGTGTGACTCAAGCCACTTACACCTGAACACCAGCAAGACCAAGGAACTGGTGGTGGATTTTAACTTTCACCACCATCTAAATGGAACCCTCCTGACCTGATGCATTCTGAAAATTCAAAATAATTTAGGTAGTGGCAGCCTTGAAAAAATGATCAGTGGTCATGTATTTATTATGGCAAAGAGAGCTTAAAAACCAAGTGACGAGGCAGAAAGAAAAAGAAGAACAATGACATCTGCTTAGTGTCAAGCAAATCGCAGAGCCCATTTACATAACGAAAAACAACATAACAGGAAGAAGAAGAAGTGCAGGAACATCTGCTTACCATCAAGCACATCACAGAAGGCGACTAACAAAGTGACGGAGAAAAACAAAGAATAAGCAAACAAGACACTGAAGCATATACAGTCATATGAAAAGGTTTGGGAACCCCTCTTAATTGTTTTGATTTTTGTTCCTCATTGACTGAGCTTTCAAAGTAGCAACTTCCTTTTAATATATGACATGCCTTATGGAAACAGTAGTATTTCAGCAGTGACATTAAGTTTATTGGATTTACAGAAAATATGCAATATGCATCATAACAAAATTAGACAGGTGCATAAATTTGGGCACCCCAACAGAAATATGACATCAATACTTAGTTGAGCCTCATTTTGAGAATGTAACAGCCTCTAGACGCCTCCTATAGCCTTTGATGAGTGTCTGGATTCAGGATGGAGGTATTTTTGACCATTCTTCCATACAAAATCTCTCCAATTCAGTTAAATTTGATGGCTGCCAAGCATGGACAGCGTGTTTCAAATCATCCCATAGATTTTTGATGATATTCAAGTCAGGGGACTGTGACGGCCATTCCAGAATATTGTACTTCTCCCTCTGCATGAATGCCTTTGTAGATTTGGTCATTGTCTTGTTGGAATATCCAACCCCTGCGTAACTTCAACTTTGTGACTGATGCTTGAACATTATCCTGAAGAATGTGTTGATACTAGGTTGAATTCATCTGACCCTCGACTTTAACAAGGGCCCCAGTCCCTGAACTAGCCACACAGCCCCACAGCATGATGGAACCTCCACCAAATTTGACAGTAGGTAGCAGATGTTTTTCTTAGAATGTGTTTTCTTCTTCCGCCATGCAAAGCGCTTGTTGTTATGACCAAGTAACTCAATTTTTGTCTCATCAGTCCAAAGTACTTTGTTCCAAAATGAATCTGGCTTGTCTAAATGAGCATTTGCATACAACAAGCGACTCTGTTTGTGGCGTGAGTGCAGAAAGGGCTTCTTTCTCATCACCCTGCCATACAGATGTTCTTTGTGCAAATTGCACTGAATTGTAGAACAATGTACTGATACACATTCTGCAGCAAGATGTTCCTGCAGGTCTTTGGAGGTGATCTGTGGGTTGTCTGTAACCATTCTCACAATCCTGCTCATATGCTGCTCCTGTATTTTTCTTGGCCTGCCAGACCTGATGGGTTTAACAGCAACTGTGCCTGTGGCCTTCCATTTCTTGATTCCATTCCTTACAGTTGAAACTGACAGTTTAACCCTCTGAGATAGCTTTTTGTAGCCTTCCCTTTAAACCATGAGACTGAACAATCTTTGTTTTCAGATCTTTTGAGAGTTGCTTTGAGAATCCCATGCTGTCACTCTTCAGAGGAGAGTCAAAGGGGAGCCCAATCTGCAATTGACCACCTTAAATACCTTTTCTCATGATTGGACACACCTGTCTATGAAGTTCAAAGCTTAATGAGCTAATCCAACCAATTTGGTGTTGCAAGTAATCAGCACTGAGCAGAGACAGGCATTCAAATTAGCAGAATTACAAGGGTGCCCACAATTTTGCACAGCCATTTTTTCACATTTGATGTAATTTCATACAACTAAATACTGTTTCACTAAAAATCTTTGTTTGGAACACCCAGTACTCAGATGTTCCTAGGAAATGAAAGACGTACCACTGTTATATTTTGTTGAAAGTAGAGTAAATTATTATGCAGGCTGAGAGGGGTTCCTAAACTTTTTCATATGACTGTAGACAAGCAAGAAGTAATCCTGACTATAGCCTGATATTGTTCTTGAAATTCAAAAAATTTGAGTACACGGAAACTTACCAGCCAATTAGCTGGTGGCTAGAAACATTCACTGTAACAAATACAAACCCCACAAGTCTCTTTATTAATAATCCCCCAGGACATGGTGTATACATGCTCAGAATTAATTTTCAAGTGTAAGTATTGTGCTTCTCGGCCACTGAACTTTATTAAACACCCATAAAGAACAGCAAAGTGACCTGTGGTCATGTGTTATGGAAAAGTGATTGCAAAAACAAGTGATAACCAATAGAAAGAAGAGCTGCGACATCTGCTGAGCGTCATGGCAAATCACAGGAGGTGATTAAGTGATGAGAAACGAGTAACAATAAGAAAAGACACTCAACCGAGAAGTAATCCCCAGAAGAGGGCACTTTTGGAGCAGATAAACAAAATGGCTCATACGCATGCAAGGCAAAGTCCAAGATTCACAATCCAGGAATGCCAAAGACACAAAAATAAGATGGCAACAATCATTCATAAGCGCTGCTTTCACATCCTTAGATCAATGATAGTTTGATGACCACTGCTTAGGAAATTTAAATCACCAGTGTGATCACTGTGAAGCCCTAGTCTTTAATGATGAATAAAAAAGAATGTTTTGCTAAAATGGAAAACTTTATCTTGCTCTACAGTCTATGAACCACTTTTATTTTAGGACCATGGGTCAATGTGTTTTACTAGTAAAGGATAACATGGTGGGCATATCTAAACGTAAACTGGCTGTATTTACACTTTGAAATGAACTGCGACCCATTAGTCTTAAATTCCAAATCTATGAATTCCAAATCTGTCTTCATTTCACTTTGTTATTCATATAAATTAGTGTCTGATGATTCTTTTTTCTTATTAAATGCTTAAGTATTGCCACAGCATATCAGTGGCACCAGACCAGTTTTAACCCAGTCAGTCCAAACTTTCTATACACATTCACCTTTATTTTAATCTTACAACAAGTTTTCAACTTTTGACGTGAATTTCAATTTATTTTAGTTGATATTTTTGTGGGTGGTGAAGTACAGATAGTCATCTGGTATCGGTCCAAGTTTAGGGCCCTGCTTGAAGCTCTGTGGCCTGCTGTTTGATGTATTAAATTTCACAGCCCACGTTTCTCTAGTTTCACACTTGTTTGCAGGATTGCTTGGTTGCCACAATTCCTCCCTCCTTTCTCCTGCTTAAGCATGATAAACACCCTCCACCCCCATGACAAGATAAAGACTTTTAATAATCCTGCATGCCAAATATGTAAATCATACTTTAGACTTGCTATACTTTGTGCAAGACTGTCAGGCAGACCGTGCACTTTGTAAGGCTCAAGGTCTGTGTCACTGATATGGATGTTTGCAGCACTGGAGCACCACAAGGAACAGTCCTGTGTCCTTTTCACTTCACTCTGTACACCTCCGATAATAAATATAACACCCGGTCATGTCACTTGCAGAAATTCTTAAATGATTCTGCACTTAAAAGATGTATTACTAAGTGGGGTGAGACAGAAGAAAGGAGCCAGGTGGAAAATTTTGCTTTGTGGTGCGTAAAGAATTGTCAGAAACATAACATTAGAAAAACCTAGGAGCTGGATGCTGACTTTCGACGCCCCAAGCAGCCTCTACACCCAGTTACTGTTCAGGGAGTGGATGTAGAGGCGTAGAAATTGCTACATGTACTTAGCGGTCTACATCAATGACAGCCTGGACTGGTCTCGTAACACAGGAACTATATAAGGAAGGGTAGAGCAGTCTCTTTTTTCCTTAGTAGACTTTATTCCTTTAATGTGGGTACTGACATCCCCTGCATATTCCATAACTCTGTGATGGCCAGTGTGATATGTTGGACTAGTAATATTTATTCAATATTAAATTACAATTCTAAAGTAACAAGCTAATTAAGAAAGCAGGTTAATTTGAGGACCTGCTGGAGGCTGCAGCAGAGGAGAGAATGAAGACAAAATTGAGTGCCATTATGAACAATGCTGTACATTCTCTCTCTGAGACGCGGACTTTCAGCCAACAAATTATTCAGCAGAAGGGTGTCAAGAAACGTTACAGGGGCTTCTTTATTCCAACAGCAACCCACTCATATAATGTGTCACTGTCAAGTTATTAGTTTTGTTTCTTTTTAGTCATTCTTAAGCATATTTCACTGGGTTTTGTTGTTTGTCATTATATAATATTCATTGAGCTTCTGTAAAAACACAATTTTCCCCCTGGAGACAGGTTCTAGCTGTCTATTTATCTATGACCTTGCATGCACCTGGGATTTCTCACACCTTGTGCTCTTGTGACTAAGTTCCTGGACATTTAACTGCCAGGTTGTCCATTCAAACCCACCCTTAAGCTCACTGTGTTGTTCCTTAGCAAGTCAATTAAGCAGCATGTGCTTCAATTTCAAAAAAGTAAATAAATACAAAACGTTATTACGCTGTTCTTTATGTAAACAAAGCTTTTCATGGAATTTAAACTGTTTAGTAGCTCTGAAATAACTTGAAAGAGCACCAAATACAGTATCTGGCAGCACTTCCCTTTTCCAATACCTGATCAACTCACGCAGTAAAGTTCATAAAAAAACCAACTGTAAATATTAGACCTTTTGTCAGAAATATAACTTTAACCGCAAGCACACTTCACACATAAAGAGCTGTGCTGGCAGAACCTGCTACACATTCCTTTCATATGATTGATATTAGAAGCTGAAAATTATTCAGTACTGACTGGCATCTTGATATATCGGTAACACAGGGCAGCGCAGTGTTCTTTTTGAAAAGAAAGGAAAAAAAAGCGAGCTGTATTGTTTTCTCCTGGTTTGACCCCGCTACGGAGAACATCCCGTCCCAGGGTTATAAATAGCACCGCATGCGTCACTCGCTGAGAGACTGTTCTGCTAGACACGCGATGGCTAACCGCAATACGAAACTAACAGACTTTTATGTTAGCAAACACTCTCACGGTGCCGGAGAGAAAGAGAGAGAGAGAGGGAGGGAGAGAAACCGCGCAGGCGAGTTCAGGAACTACGCTGGCACAGCCTACTACTACAGCAGCAGCAGGCGGAGGTGGCCATCTGGAGGACCGTCCATTTACATGCGCCTGCGCAAAAGTGAGCGCGAGGAAGGGGCGGAGAGTGCAGAAGCGCGACCTGCGCGGGAAGCTGCAGACCGACTCCCACCTTACCAAAGCTTTGCCCCAAATCCCACGCCCCTTCAGGGTTTATTACGGCTCCCAGACTGGACGTTGAAGACAAAAGAACAAAAGAACAGATTAGGCTAATCGCAAGATTTAAGTATCAGCAGGTCGTTATGTTTTTCTTTTGGATTTTTGTCTTTGTTTTTACTTTCTTCCTTGCTACGTACTTATGTCAGCACCCCGCGGTGTGATCCAAAGCGAGAACTTATTGTTACAACGGGGGAAAGGTTTACATTGTTTTAAGATTTGTTTAAGTGATTCATGTGATCAGACTAACTTATCGTTTGTTTATTTATTAATTCAATAAGTATACGTACACATATCCTTAAAAGTTTTACAGATGAAGTTAGATCCTCTGATATATATATATATATATATATATATATATATATATATATATATATATATATATATATATATATATATAGATAGATAGATAGAGTCTGGAGATGATCCTGTTCAGTGGATGCAGTGGATTCTCCATGATTGACAGGAGCCTGCTCAGCGTCCGTCGCTCTGCCACGGATGTCAAACTGTCCAGCTCCGTGCCTACAACAGAGCCTGCCTTCCTCACCAGTTTGTCCAGGCATGACGCATCCCTCCCCAGCACACCACCGCGTAGAAGACACCATTTGCCACAACCGTCAGATAGAAAATCTGCAGCATCTTATTGCTGATGTTGAAGGACGCCGGCCTTC
Organism: Polypterus senegalus; assembly: GCF_016835505.1. Lineage (NCBI taxonomy): Eukaryota > Metazoa > Chordata > Cladistia > Polypteriformes > Polypteridae > Polypterus > Polypterus senegalus. The sequence continues at coordinate 136,666,935 of NC_053165.1, read as the reverse complement.
TAAGAAAGTATAGTCGGCTCTGTCCTTTCTTGGGCAGAGCATCAGTATTGGCAGTCCAGTCCAATTTATCATCCAGCTGCACTTTCAGGTATTTATAGGTCTGTACCCTCTGCACACTGTCACCTCTTATGATCACAGGGTCCATGAGGGGCCTGGGCCTCCTAAAATCCACCACCAGCTCCTTGGTTTTCCTGGTGTTCAGGTGTAAGTGGTTTGAGTCGCACCATTTAACAAAGTTCTTGATTAGGTTCCTATACTCCTCCTCCTGCCCACTCCTGATGCAACCCACGATAGCAGTGTCGTCTGCAAACTTTTGCACATGGCAGGACTCTGAGTTGTATTGGTTGGCAGCATTCACTGCAAGATAGAATCAAGCACACACTAGGGACAATTTAGGATCGCTAATGCACCTAACCTGCATGTCTTTGGACTGTGGGAGGTACCCGGAGGAAACCCATGGAGACACGGGGAGAACATGTAAACTCCAAGCAGGGAGGACCCGGGAAGCAAACCTGGGTCTCCTAACTGCGAGGCAGCTACCCACTGTGCCACCGTGCTGCCCAGAGTCAGTCATGTTCATCTCAAAAGAAAGCCACATATGCACAGAGAGAACAAGCAGACTACTCACAGACAGTGACTTTAAGCTTGGGCTCTGGAGCTGTGAGCCTACTGCAATAACCAAAGGTCTGCTAGGTGCCCATCCCTCTATTAATGTCAGGGTTCATTTGCAATAATATCAGCAATAATCTGCATAGCCTTATTTGAAACATTGTGGAGAGAGGTATACCAATAAAAACAAAAGATTTTAAACATTTTGTAAATATGAAGGTGCTTATCAAATTACACTGCTTTGAGAAGGAGACATATGCATAAAAAATGTTTTGAATTTTTTTTTAATAACTTTTTATCAAATTATAAAAGTATGCATTTTCTAGTCTTAAAGTACTTTGGATAGAGAAATATAAAATTAAATTTTGTACAGAAAATCTTTTTATCAGGCAAAACTACAAAAAAAAAATGTTTTATGAAATATGTAAATTATTTTAATTTCCTACTGTGGAGTAATCCATATTTAAATACATTCTTAAAGCAATTCTTAAAGACTTCTCAAGTCTATTTCTACAATAGTCACATTTTTTTTATGCCAACAGTAATTTACGCTTATTGCAAAATTCAGTTTAACAGGAAACTGTTGCCATTTACACCTGTGTGGAGAGTCTGTTAGTACAGTGGCTTTTTAATGACTAAAATGTTTTTTCCAGCAGCTTTTCTACTTACTACAATCACATCAATAACAAAAAAATATTTTTTTATTTGGTTATTAATCTTATGCTATTACAAATCAATCAGACATTTACATTTTGGAAAAATCAGTTACACACTGGGTGGTGCAGTCGGTACACATCCTGGGTCTTTCCTATGGAGGGTTTGCATATTCTCCTCGTATCTGTGTGGGTTTCCTCCAGGTGCTTTGTTTCCTCCCACTGTCCAAAGACATGCAGGTTAGGCGAACTGGCGAGTCTGAGTTGGCCATAGTGTGTGTTTGGTGTGTGGATGTGTATGTGGGTGTTTGTCCTGCAGTGGACTGACACCCTGACCAGGGTTTGTTCCTGCCTTGTGCCCTATGCTAACTGGGATAGGCTCCACCCTACACAACTGGATTAAGCAAGTTAGAAAATAGCATCACAATAACACACTGCGTTTTTCAATTTAATTTTACTGTGCCCCTGACTTGAAATAAGTTATAGAAGAATAAATTATCTTTTCATCTTGTACCTGTGGTATTAATAGATTTCTGTTCTGTTAAAACTGTTTGCAGATGACTTTTTCTTACATTCTTTAGAAAACTGATGTCATGAAAACTTCAAATGTGATGCAACTATATTTAAGTCATTCAGCATGAGATGAAAATTAATAATAGCTAAGTATCCATTCTTTGCATGGGTTACAAAATTATGTGCATACTGTTTAAAAACTGAAGGAAGTTCTTGGTTAATTGTTGCACCAAGTGTCGGTAAAAGACCTTAGAACTGGTCCACTGGGTTAGAAAATAGGTGGATGCAATAATAATTCTTCAAGAAACAGTGTAACAACAACAGCAACAACATTTATTTATATAGCACATTTTCATACAAAAAGTAGCTCAAAGTGCTTTACATAATGAAGAATAGAAAAATAAAAGACACAGTAAGAAAATAAAATAAGTCAACATTAATTAACATAGAATAAGAGTAAGGTCCGATGGCCAGGGTGGACAGAAAAAACAAAAAAACTCCAGACGGCTGGAGAAAAAAAATCTGTAGGGATTCCAGACCATGAGACCACCCAGTCCCCTCTGGGCAATCTACCTAACATAAATGAAACAGTCCTCTTTGGATTTAGGGTTCTCACGGAAGGACTTGATGATGATGGTCACGTAGACTTCTGGCTTTTAATCCATCCATCATTGTTGGAGCATCATGAAGCTTTGAGTCGCCACCACCACAAAGAAACCGGAAAAAGAAACAGAAGAGAGAGTAGGGGTCAGTACGGAGTTTAGAGCCACCTTGAATAGTTATTATGATGAATTGAACATATAGAGTATCAGCATTAAGTTAAAGTGAAGTTATAAAAAGGCCATGTTAAAGTAATGTGTTTTCAGCAGTGTTTTAAAGTGCTCCACCATATCAGCCTGGTGAATTCCTATTGGCAGGCTATTCCAGATTTTAGGTGCATAACAGCAGAAGGCCGCCTCACCACTTCTTTTAAGTTTTGTTCTTGGAATTCTAAGGAGACACTCATTTGAGGATCTAAGGTTACGATTTGGAATATAAGGTGTCAGACATTCTGATATATACGATGGAGCGAGATTATTTAAGGCTTTATAAACCATAAGCAGAATTTTAAAGTCAGTCCTGAATGACACAGGTAGCCAGTGTAGTGACATCAAAACTGGAGAAATGTGTTCGGATTTTCTTTTCCTAGTTAGGATTCTAGCAGCTGCATTCTGCACTCGTTGCAAACGATTTATGTCTTTCTTGGGTAGTCCTGAGAGGAGTGCGTTACAGCAATCTAGTCTACGGAAAACAAACGCGTGAACTAATTTCTCAGCATCTTTCAATGATATAAGAGGTCCAACTTTACTTATGTTTCTTAAGTGAAAAAATGCTGTCCTAGTGATCTGATGAATATGTGATTTAAAATTCAGATTACAGTCAACAATTACCCCTTAGCTTTTTACCTTTGTCATGACTTTTAATTCTAATGTATCCAGTTTATTTCTAATAGCCTCATTGTATCCATTACAGTACAGCTTCAACTGTTTTGACATTTTTGTGTTGAGCCATCTAAATGTAACACACAGAGGTCTTATATGTACTCAGTGATTTCAGGAGCTGGACACATAACTAAACAAGTGTTATGGAAAGCGGGGTTAGGCAAACATTTGGTAAGTTGTTTTATTTTCCCCTATTACAAACATTACAGTATGTATTTGCATACTTTCTTGTTTATTACGGCACAAGAGAGTGGAGACGTGTTACATGTTGGTTGGACATGCAAATAAGTGTTTAACAGTACTCTGTATATTTGACAAAACTAATATGAACATAAGAAATTTGACAAACGAGAGGAGACCATTCTGTCCATTAAGCCCATTTGTTCAGCTAGTAGCTAAGCTGTCCCAGTATCTCATCCAGATTTTTCTTAATGTTATTCAGTATCATATCTTTAACTTTATAAATTAGTAAATCATTGAAACATCCAAAGTGACACATAGTTCATAGAAGATATGTAGTGTAAATAATATCATGCATGTTACTGCTGCGTCTTTGAGGCTAGGTTTGAGAACTGGTTCCCGCACTGGGATACCTTTCCCTTAACCCTGAACGTGGCCAGTTTAAAATATCCAAGTAACCAGATTTGCACATCTATTGCAACAGCAACACCATACGTTTATTATTGTCTTGTTGTTGTTTATTCCAGATGTCAGGCTCTTCCCTAACTATGTTTGCCCTTAAATCATTACCAAAGATTCAACTCCTTGAGCAAAAGAACTTTACTGTAAAGCAACATCAAGTCAGAATTGTCTTTATCAGATACTCCACCCAGTCAAGAATAGAACACACCAGCACTTCTAATGACGTGATGGCTTCATCGTTTAGGAACATGTAATTTTGCTGTTTGTTAAGCTTCCTTGGGGACACAGATTCCCAAGTCACTTGTCTTCTAACTAGGAAGACTCACACTTATGGGAATAGTGCTTGGTTAATAAAAACACAAGAGAAAAAGAAGCAATTTCATCCATTTAGTTCTTCGCTTTGTCACAAACTGATATTTATTGCAAGAGACAATATTTTTAAACAGGAGTGCCTTGGGCTACTGTATTTGTAAATATGATTTACATAAACCCAAAGCTTTAAGTAATAAATATATGTAAAATATACAGTAAATGCAACGTGTATGGTGATAATGTAGTGTAACCTGAGGATGTGTTCTGTTTTGCTCTTCTGTTTTTCTTTGAACTCTGCATGTATTCTACTGCTAATTCCTTATTTTATAAACTGTTTTGGAACAGTAACTGGAAACTAAATATCAAGTTGTTTAATCAGTTGGATATGAAGTGTATGTACAGATGAAAAGAAAATGCTTCTGCTGGGGTGAGGTCATCAGCGGAGTCCCCAGGGATGTGTGCCTGGACTGCTGCTCTTTCCTATTTATAGTTAAACCTGCCTGTTGGGCTAATTGGCTATTCTAAATTGTCTCAGCCGAAGTGTGTCTGTTATTGGGCCCTGTGACAAGCTGGCATCTTGTTCAGGGATCAGATTGAGAAAATCTGAGAACATTACATTGTTAGTGACACAAACTCTGATATAGTCAGTAAACTTTATCTGTCTAAACTTGTGATATTGAGAGCTACAGCCTTATTATTTTTCCTTATTTTTTCAATCCCAACTCTGTAACCTTGTACCTTTATGTTGTATTATACATTTTTATTACAATGAAGAAAAAAACTTTCTTTTTTGCTTTTGGCTTCTTTGGCTGTATTCAGGTTTGTGTCTACTAGCAAGCATCTGCTCAAGGCCATATAAAAATTGACTCACTACTTGATGAGAACAGGATGTTTTTTTTGAATAATTTCAATATGATATCATGTTTGGAAGTTATCAAATTAAAGTATGCAGCATAATCTGTGCTATGTAATAACACACTATTGTCTCTGTCTGTATGTGTGTGTGTGTGTGTGTGTGTGTGTGTGAGTGCGTGAGTGTGCGTGTGTGTGTCTGTGTCTGGGTCCTCCAAACAATCTGATTGGTCAGTTTGGTTTTGGTCTGATGGGTCAGTGAAGCTGTGCTTTTTCAGTGCTTGGGATTTACCAAGCAACGTTTGCTCACTATATACTAATGAGGTTAACTTCAAAATGGGAAGTATGCACAAAAATACAAATGATGTGTTTATAGCAGGCAATGGAGGCTCATTACAATTAATGATGGCCAGAAAGCAGACAGGAGGTGAGTTAGTGGCCTCAGATTGAGTCTGAAAAGCTGACTTTGTGGGAACCCAACAAAAAAGGAAGTGCCGGACAACAGAGGTTGAGACGTACAAGGATACGGAGGAAAGGTGTAGGAGGAATGTTGAGGGTGCATATGAGGTAAACAAGGTTAAGACACACCAGGATATCAATACAAGTGCATACACAGAAAAATGTTTCTTATGCCTGTTTCCACGCACACTTTGAGATTTATAAAAACTAAACTTTGCATAAAGTCACACACATTTTCATGGCAGCCTAACACCATTGTATGCACGTTTTTGCTCGGTTTTACAAACGGGTGGCACCCAACATCAAAGCAGTACTGTTTCGCTGTGGTGTCCCTTTCTTTTTTAGATTTGCATCCATGACATGGGATTTATCAGATATACCGAAATTAAATGCATATTGTTTATAAATTTAATTCACTTGATTGCAATCATTTTGTAGCAATATAAGGGCACACAGAATGGACAGACTATTCCAACTACCATAGCTGCTTTAGCATTGTTAGAAGACATCGCAGATGGAAGAATTAGAAGAGAGCGCACATTTATAGATGATGATGATGACTGGCCTGTAAGTCGATTTCGATTTGCAAGACCTATCCTCTTGGAGCTGTGTGCTGAATGGTGCTGGCTTTACAAAGGCAGACTTTGAGGAATTGTGCTCAACCTGCTCCTTTGCAAGTTCTGTACACCCTCAGGTTTTTAGTCACAGGAGTTTTTCAACATGAACTTGCTGACTGATCGAGTATTTCACAATCATCGTACCATGCCAGCTGTATGAAATGGTTTTGTCTGCTTGTCATCCAGATGTATAAGATTTCCTTACACTGTGGTTGAACTGGCAAACATAAATGTGTAATTCATAGAAATGTCCGGCTTTTCAAATGTAATTGAAGCGGTCAACTGCACACACAGTGCTTTTGCAGAGGCACTGGATAAATTACATCAGCCAGGGCTGAATCTCCAAAAGAATGAGCTGGAACTGTATCATCAATAGCAGGAGAACCTCCGCACAGTCGCAGGTGCTTTTTACAACTAGTGCAGCAAAAAGCAAGCAGCCCTTTTAAGGATAGCCAGTTACTTCAAAAAGCCACATAAAGATCAGAGATTCGACTGTGTTTGGCGCTGACGCTACACTATAAAGGTGCCTTCCGAGAATGAATTTGCTTGTGCAAATAGAAAGCATTTCCAATCTATTAATGTGATGCCGTGCAGTCCACAGAAAGTGTGTCACATTGTGCAACCATGTAACATGCTGCATAATGTGGCTCTCAATTTTGGCTTTACTGTACCTGAATAGATGTGGTATGATGAACCTGACCCTGACCCAACAAATGATCAACCAAATTAGCATTACAGCTTCGTGTGAATGCAATTAACAGAATGTAAAAGCAAGTAATCTGATGCAGCATTTATTTTTTAACCAATTAATTTAATTTGTGGTTAATATCACATAGTACAGCCTTTATTCCTTAGTTCATTGCAGACATCTCTTACACCACCTCCAGAACAGCATCTGCTAACACACAGCCAGATGGTCACTCAGAGGTTTCTGAGGCAGAGGTGTGTACGCAGCCAGCGCCTAAAGATGTGCTGGGCACAGCAGCACCATCACCACATGGAGACTCATCCTCGCCATGTGGGTCAGCTTTTGTAATATTATCTGAAACAGAATAAACAGAGGGTGGGATGAGACTCGCCTTTTCCTGTTGACTTTGATATTTGACCACTTCTTTTTTATTTCGGGCACTGTGCAACTTTCTAAACTTGAATTTTTGAGTGTCTCCTACAGGCTGTAGTACTCCATCAATTTCCTTTTGTTGTGTATACCACTGCTTAAGCCAACAAATAGTACTTTTTCCTTGCCTCAACTTCGCATTCGTTGAAATTCTTCTTTCATCCACATGCTTTTGCTATTGTCTTTTAACAAAACACTGAACATAAGGGGCTATTTATATTGATTTCCATATTCAAATATGCAAAATTCAGGGAGGAGTCGGGGTGCGGCTGTTCGTGCTTGAGACTGCATTAAAATTCACATCGATTGGAAGTGGAAGAGTGTGGAACTCTGCTTACACACAGTTTTATGCATCTGAATTTTTTTGTCAAGTCAAGTCAAGTTGGGGAGCATGCACTGGTACAGCACGTTGCCGCACCCACTACACGGCAAAACAACTCGGAATCCTGTTTGGCAAACTCCCAGGCAGACCCGCAGTCCAGTCCTACCCTCTGGAAATGACCCTCCATCTGCCAGAGCCAGGTGTTACGTGGGCAACCCCTTCACCATATGCCATGTTTAGTGTGAATTTTACACATGGTGTTATACATAAGGCCCAATGAGCAGGAGGAATTCTGCAGGTACACATAAGGCAAGAGAGGTTGAGGCATGTGAAGCTACTGAGTAGAGAGGCAGGAGGAACACTATTTTGCAATTTACTCTATTACCTCTCCTTTCAGCCTAACCAGCTTGGTAACCGTATTCACCTGGATTATCCAGAATATAATTGAGTGGAGATATTTGTTCCATGTGCCTATAGTTCTTTGTGTAAAACAAAAAAACTTTCTAAAAATGTGTGTGAAATTTACACTTAACAAATTTCCAACCACATTGCCATGATCTTGTTGAAGAATTTATTTTTTAAAAAGCAAGGATCCAATGCACTATTTTTCTTTATACTATTGAAAACTTTCATTGTGTCACCTCGTAACCTCCATTTGCTTAAACTGAAAAGGTTCAACTCCTTCAGTCTTGTCCTCATAGCTGAAACCTCTAAGTCCTGGTATCAGTCTTGTTGCTCTTCTCTGGATGTTTCTAGTGCTGCCCTGTCTTCTTTATAATTTGGAGACTACAACTGTATACAGTACTTCAGACAAGGTGTCAGCTTGTACTTTTCATATCATTTGCATTACCTGACATCGTCTCAGCCTTAATGATCACTTCTGTACACTGTCTTGATGTACAGTAGATAGTGATTAGTCCACTTTGACACCTAGGTCCTTCTAATAAGGTACATTTGAAAGTTTCAGTCCTTCCATTGTATATTTAAATCTAACATTTTTGTTTGCTAATTGTAATACCTTACCTTTCCTTAAATTAAATTTAATCTGCCACAACTCTGCCCAAGCTTGTTGAACTGGTCCCTCTGGGGCGATTCAGCTGATTTTACATTGTCTGCCCTTCCCTCATGTTTAGTATCATCTGCAAAGTTGACTGGCTTGTTATTTATATTCTTATCAGAATCATTTATGTATATTAAAAAGCTCAGCGGTCCCAGCACTGATCCCTGAGGGTCACTGCTTTTAACATCACCTAATTCAGAAAGGGTTCCTTTCACTATAACTCTTTGTTCCTGATGTTTAAGCCATTTTTGCATCAATCTACAGACTCCAATTTTAACTCACATTTTTAATTAGTGTCATCATACTTGTAAGCCTTTAATGTGGTACATTATCAAAAGCCTTTTGAAAATTAAGGTAAATAATATCATAGGCACCTCTCTGATCATATTATTTTGGTGCTTGCTCATAGAATTCCAGCATACAGTATTAGTGAAATATGATTTCCCTCGTACTAACCCATCTTAACCATTTCCTAACTGAACTTTTTTTGACTTAAGATACTTGATCGTTGTCTTCATAATTGCTTCCATTAATTAACCTGTGATGCATATTGATCTTACTAGCTAACAGTTACTGTATAGATGGGTGGTTGCTCAAAACACTCAACCTTTTTTTGATGCTCAAATTCCATCCGACTGAGGCACATCCGTTATATTAAAGGTTACCAGACAACCTTTTACTTGTCGTGTAAACTCACCATTACCTTGGGATTATCTTAAGTGAAAATCTCCCAGATAGTGTACCAGTTATGTGCTACCTTCACTTAGGATGTCACATCAATCACTCACTTTAGCAGTCTCTTTCTTTTCAGCATCAAGAGGACAAACTCACACTTGTCCACACCCTCAAAATGCCAGATATCTCTTAATTAGACCATAACTTTGCTCTCCTGGCACACATCACACATTGTCATCAAAACATTTCAGCTCATTCACAATGCAGCAGCCTGCTTGGTTTACATCATTTCATCATGTTCTTGATCTTCCTTTGTAGGCTACTTGTTATGGACTGCATCAGATTTAGAATCCTGGGTTGCCTTAAGAAGTGTACCTGTGTAAACACTACCACAGTCACTATCACAATCAAATCTATTACTTAAAGCACCTCAGCCATTTTTCCGCAGTGATAATGTAGCTTCTATATCTACATTAGAAATGCCAAATTCATCACCAGTTTTCAAAAAGAACTACAATATATTCAGACTTTACTTCATTTTTATTGACTCAAATCCTCCAATACTGACTATTGCAGTAATGTTGCCTTGACACAATTTTTAAGCTGGTTGTTAAATGCATTTTGTCATTAAGGGGCTTTGCACAGAAAGTAGGTAATCTGTGCTTCTCTTGTGATTTGTCTTTCTTTTTTTCCTTCCATTATGTCTTTCCACCATTTTCAAACCACAACTGCAATAAAATGGTAGAACATTTTCACCTAAAATTTAGAAGATGATTTTGGCAGTAAAGAGGCAGCTTCCCAGAGCAAAGATAAATAGATTGATTCCAAGCAAATTTAAACAGTAAACTCTTGGGAATCTGGAATGAAATTTTAATTATTGGACTTTGACAAGATTATTTTTTGTGTGTAAGGTAAAGATTGTAAGAAGCTATGATGTGTGACTTAAAAAAAAGAGGAAAATGTAGAAGAAGCAATATGGCAGTGAAGCTTTTGAAGATATGGTGGATTCAGAAAGTATTCAGACTCCTTCACTTTCTGCACATTTTATCCTGTTGTAGATTTAATTTTAAATGGAGAAATTTCCTATGTTTGCCCATCATTCTACACTCCATAGCCCATAATGACAAAGTGAAAATCTGTTTTTAGGAAAGTTTGCATATATAGTGTCACAAAAGCAATCAGCAGACATCAAAAGGTTTGGGGCAGCCATCTGTATAATATGCCCTGGCTGCAATTTGCTGAGATATTCACAGGTTTCAGTCCAAAACAGAACTGATTTGATGGTGAAAATATGGCAGCTTTAAAGGCCAGTGCAGGAAGTGAAGTCATCAGCCCCAGAACCGGACATGTTGTCATTGTCAGTGACGTCATCAACAGTGCCAGAACCAGAGGTGACGTCATCATCTGCGCTGGTGCAGGAAGTGACGTCATCAATGGTGCTGGTACTGGAAGTGATGTCATCTATGGCGCCGGGACCTAGTGGAATTTCACATGGATGGTCTGCAGGGAATTGAGAGAGAAAGTCAGTACAGCTCGCCACCCACTGGTCTGGTTTGGTGCTACTATTATTCAGGCCTTTTAGCTGCCTCCGACAATAGTAAAAATCAAAAGCTAAACTCTCTCATTCATGCAAATATTCAGACCCTTTGCTGTGGCTTACCAAATTGTGGTCAGGTGCTTCCTATTTTCTTTAATTCTCCTTCAGATGTGCCTAAAACTTGATTTGACATCATTTAGAAAGGCACACACCTGAGTATAGAATGATCCACAATACCCAATGCATGTCAGAACAAAAACCAAGCCATGAAGTTCAAGGAACTCTCTGTAGACCACCACAATCAAATTGTAGTGAGACATAGATCAAGGCAACGGTATCACACCATTTCTAAACCTTTGAGTGCCCCCAGGGGCAGAATGGCCTCAATAATTGGGAAAGAGGAGAAGTTTGGAACCACCAGGACTCTTCCTAGAGTTTGCTGTATGGCCAAACTGAGTAACTCGACAGTACTGACCTGGGACAGAGAGATGACAGAGAACCCAATGGTCACTCTAACAGAGCTTCAGAAGTCCTTTGCTGAGATGGGAGACTGTCTTAGCAGTAATTCTCAGTATATATCAATATATATTTCTAAACACAAAGCACGATGCAAACATGCCATCTCACAACTCAGTCAGATTTATTCATATATAGTATGTTTCCACTTATTATAGATGTGCAGCATGCAATATACTATTACAAATGCGGAGTAGTAAAAAATAAAATTAGAATATTACATACTATAAAAGCACAAAACAAAATGCTGAAAATAACATGGCACAGAGTGCCTGTAGCATCTTCACAATGTGACATAGGCACCTTTTCTAAAGATTCCATGGTCTCTGTACCATGAGAGTTATAAGGAATAAAATCTCCATCCTGTTTATCTAAGTATGAATTCTCTTGGGTGTATCCCAGTTTGGGCTTTTTCTTATCCTTTGCCACCCTGGCTGTGCCCTTATCACCAGCAGTCACCTTTCACCCTGGCTCAGTGTTTCAATGCTAAATCAATTGTATGCATTTAGAAGAATATTGCACCATACCTATCTGTAAATTATCGAGTATGATCTTCTGCTTGAATGATTCACTCTATATCTATCTCCAGTTGGTTTTGCTCATGTTATTCACATGACTAGAAAAGAGAAAAATCTTGAGCTCTGCTTTTACAGCCTGCCACAAAGTCAAAAGCACAGTATATATTTATGGAGGGCATACAAAATAACAGAAACACCACATGAAAAAGGAGTTTAATTTAACTAACTAAGTCACAATTACAAATGCAGCTTCCAAGGTGAGTCATATTAGGTTGATTGCCAACTAACAGTACATTTCCGATAATTAGGACTTTGATATGTGGGTTTTCAAAGCAAACTAAAAAGCTCTAAAGCGGAGAGTCAATCTCAAAAAAATACAAAGTTATTTCATGTATATAAAAATAATGACAGCATATGGCAAACTGTACTGCAATCAAAACGGATTAGTTGCTAGATGCCTCCTAAATGAAGACTCAAAATTTACCATGGGATTGAATCAGCTTCTTTGTGACACAGTCTTGACAAAAAATGTACGTTGTGAGCTTCGTCTGTGATTTATAGTAGAGTTGCCATTCAAAAACTCCTTGTATCTAAGGACAATGCACATGGATGAGGAGCAACACCTCACTCCCTGAGAAATGGAAGAAAGTCATATGGTGTGATTAGTCACCTTACTTTCTATTTCCTTGGTTTTTATTTGGAGAAAGCCAAAGGATGCTTAAATTCACAAAGTGTGTTGCCAGCTCTTAAACGTAGTGGGGGATTCATAATGAAATGCCATCTTGTTGGAGTCATTAGGTCCAGTAATTGCTCTGAATGGTTGAATGATGGGAAAGGAATACAGGAGTGTTTTAAAAGACTAGTCGCACCCTATGGTGCAAATACTACACTTTCCTGATGCTCCCATTTTCTAAGATGGTAATGTCTTCTTATGCACTGTTAATCTAATTTAAGGGTAGTTTCATGAACACTTGCATGAATTGAAACTCTGATTGACCTCCCCGATTACCAGATCTGAACATTATTTCACCTTTATTGGAAGTTCTGGAGTGCAGAGTGAAAAGTGAAAAGTGAATTTCCACCTTCTTTATTCCTTAAAGAACTCTCTATCTTAAAGAATGGTGCAGTATCCTGCCAGACACACTTCAGGATTTGAATGATGGCATTCCAAGAAGTACTAAACTTGTTCTGAATTCAATATGTATGTCCTATTGACTTCATCTTTTTACCTTTTTTTCTCTATTTTTCTCTATTTCACTGATCACTTCTACCACTTTCTTTTATCAGTATACTGCTGCTGGATTATGTGAATTTCCCCTTGGGATTAATAAAGTATCTATCTATCTATCTATCTATCTATCTATCTATCTATCTATCTATCTAACTATCTATCTATCTATCTATCTATCTATGTTGAATTATTTCCTTTATGTTAATATTTTATTACATATTTTCATTATTTTGTCCACTCCTGTAGTTCATTTATATTTTTACATTCATATTTTGATTTATATGTTGTCTTTAAGTAAGCACTTTGTGAGATAGATAGATAGATAGATAGATAGATAGATAGATAGATAGATAGATAGATAGATAGATAGATGTGTAAGATACTATATAATTAGATAGATAGATAGATAGATAGATAGATAGATAGATAGATAGATAGATAGATAGAACAAACTTACTTTGTCCCCAGGGAGAAATTTTCCATGTACAGTATAGTGTATTAAAATAACATAACATTCTTAGCCAGCATCACCCAGTTTAGTGTTGCAGGACACCTGAGTCTGTCCTGGCAGCAGTGGGCACAAACAGCAAGCCCTGCATATAACATTGCATTATTAATTAGTTTAGATCTACTTATTTCATCTTTTCATACGTCTTTAGCAAACAGTTTATTCCAACAGCATGAACCATCTCTGGACATTAGGTCAATCCATTGTATCCATTCTACCCTAATTCAATTTATATTTGCTAGTAAATCTAAGATGCATGTCTCTGGGATGTGGTAGGAACCAATATACATGCGAAAACATCTACACAGACAGGGTGGAGAATGTGCAAACTCCATACCAATAGGAATTGAATAGGGATTTGAACCCAAGACTCTGGAAATTCCAAAATTTATTTGGTAAAATATTTTATTTCCGTCAAATAATATAATATCCATCCATTCATTTTCAGTTAGGTTCAGGTATTCAGTGGGCAATAACCCATAGTGGGTCCCAGGTTATAAAATACAGTGTGGTAATCAGAGGGTTCTTTTACTTCTACAGTGTTGGTTGAAAGCTGAAATCTTACTGGTGCTATGAAATATACAACCATTTATCTATAAAGAAAGCATTTACTTAGGATATAAAAAGTTAAGTAGATGAACCACATCCTAGACAGTTATGCAGATTGCTACCAAACCATGCCACCTTGTACTTCTGATCAGCATTGAGCAGAAAAGCCACTTTTTGTGACACAACATCTGCATGGGGCTCCTATTTATGCTTTTTCTGTGTTGTACTAGAGTGTTGTACCGTGTTAGCCATTATGAATGTAGTGCAAAGTCAAGCAAAATGACACTATTTATTTTAGTTAGCCAATAAAAGGTGTCATTTTGTTTGGCTTTTAACTGCTTTTTCTCTGAAAATCTTGGCCTTTTTTTTCAAATACTCTTTAAACATTTTTGCCCTTTTTGTCGAATAGCAGCTGGACAGGGTTCTGCCTGTTGTGGTGCAGAAAGGGTTTCACCCCTGGCCTAATTATCTTTTATTTTTATGGTTCTTAAAACATGATTTTGTTAATTTTGTTACTGATTATGTGTTTGTCTTCATTATTATATGTTTCTCAATTAATATATTTTGTTTAAATTACTTTAATCATTCTTTAAGTTTTGTGCCTCATGAATGAACTGAGGGGTGGGTCCACCTGATGCTGCAGCTAAGGGATCACCCCAATTCAATTTAAAAGCCCAGTGTTCCAAAAGGTGGCTGTTTTGACTTTAGCTCTACTTCTGTCCTTTGGCTCCCCTCCGGATTGTGTTTTTAGACTATTGTTCTTTCTTTTTTGACTTTTCTGGATTTTTACTCCTTGCTTTTGTTATTAGCATTTTTATTGTAGAGAAGAGCCAAGCAAAAATGACACCTTTTATTGCCTGAAGAAGGGGCCTGAGTTGCCTCGAAAGCTTTCATATTGTAATCTTTTTAGTCAGCCAATAAAAGGTGTCATTTTGCTTGGCTCTTCTCTACATTCATAATGGCTAACACGGTACAACACCCTAGTACTATAGCATTTTTATTGAATTACAGACTGGTTTGTTTCACTTAGGTTCTTGTCGCCCATTGTATTTTTATTATTGCTTTTGAATTTCTTTTATAAATAAATCCATATACTCTATATAGAGGAACATTGTTTTATTTGAGGTGGGGGTTTTACGAATCCTTCCTTCCTTTTTCATTTTTTTTTCTGGAATTTGATAAGCCTACTTAATTTTTTGGGTCTGTGCAGGCCAGAAGCTTCCTTTTTTGAGTTTGAGGTTAGGCCCATTTTTATAATGCTATAATCTGAAGTTCTAAACATGGCTTAGAGGTGTGTGAGGCCTACAAAAGACCTTGTGAAGCTGGCCAGAATCTTCATTAGTCTGTCCAGCAGATTCTCAGCATAAAGGAACACTCCACACAAAAGTTATATTTATTACATGTGTAAGTGCCAAAGAGGATGGATGTGCTTCCCAACTTGGATGTAGAGTGATTAGTTTACCTGGGCAGGATACCATAATAGAAAGACAATGGGAGTGAAGACACAAACCGGCCCAGCAGTCTCTGTCCTGGATGGGTACAAGGAATATTGGATGGACTGGGGGATGGTAAATGCCAGGAGCAATTCATTCCCCCACACATCAGGTGGCAGTGTTCCTCAGGGTCATCCTCTTTAGGACACCCATAGGGTGGCATAGGAATTGGAGTTCAGAAGGTGCAACCCTGTTGGGGACCCTGGGTGCCAGCAGAGGCTGCTGCTGGCAAAGGAATGTCCTGTTTTCTGCATGACCCAAAAGCACTCCGGGCATCCGCAATAGTGACGCCAGAAGCAGCCCCTGGTTCGATTTAAAAGAAGCCCACAGCCTCACCTCAGGGAGTGAGAGTCAGGAGGCAGCAGATGACACTTACCTGGAGGAGTAGAAATAGAGAAAGTAATTGTGGTTTTGTTGATTGTGCACACTTGGTGAGATATTACAGTATAATAAAATCCTTTATTTGAGCCCTAGACTGAGGTTTGGGGTTCAGTGGTGCCACCTGGTACTTACTCATGTTACTTACCTCATGTGCTTTGTAATGATGTTCAAGAAAAAAATGTAATGACATGTTTTTATATGTAGTGAAGCTAACATATTTTATGCTTTAATGGAATCGACTTCCTTGGACTTCATGGCTTCGATTTTGTCCTAACATGCAGTACAAATTGTGGGACCTTCTATACAGAGGTGTGTGCCTTTTTAAATGATGTGGACTCCAGTCAAGTCCTAGACACATGTCAAGGGCAAAGCAAACAGGATGCACCTGAGCACAATATGGAGTGCCACAGCAAAGGGTTCTGAGTACTAAAATGAGAGATTTCAGTTTTGCATTTTTAATACATTTGCAAACCTTTCTGAAAACCTGCTATCATTTTAACACTATTGAGTGTAGATTGATGGGCAACAATGTCATATGTATCTATTTAACTTAAATTACCTTCACTTACAAGTTTATTTTTAAATGCACACATTCTTAAAAAAACACAATAACAGTTCAGTGGTGCCCACCTGCTCCTTTAATCAACAGAAACTCTGCGCATTCAACTGAAAATCTTTCATTTGCATAAGCCATTAATATTTTACTGTAGTTACTGTAAATAAGTAGCAGTAGTACTCCTTTCACAGTTACAGCGTACAATGAAACTTTGATTCTGAACAACATGCAACATGTTGCCATTCTCTGGCACCATGATAAACAAGGATATATTAAAATAGACAACTTCAATTTAGTTAATAAAAAACAAAAATCAGCTCACCTGATGTGCTGTTTATCCCCAGCTCAATACACTGTGCCCAGCCAATTTACAGGTACAGAACAACAGGTTTTACAGTGCCCTCCATAATTTTTGAGACAAAGACCCATTTTTCATTGATTTCAAACTCCGCTCCACAGTTTCAAATTACAAATCCAACAATTCAGATGGGATTCAATTTCACATTGTAGACTTTCATTTACTGAGATTTGCATACATTTCTGTCTCACTGTGTAGAAATGAGAACACTTTTTTGTACATTTTTGGGCTCCATAATGTTTTGGGCACAGCAATGGCAGGTCTATTAAAGCCGTCATATTTAGGACTTTGTCGCATATCCCTTACATTCAATGACTGCTTGAAGTCTGTGATTCGTAGACATCACCAGGTGCTGAGGGTCTTCTCTGGTGAGGCTCAGCTAAACCTTGTTACAACATTGAAGCACAGTGGATTTCATTTGGCTAAGTTGTCTATGTGGTCACTACTGACAAAGAAAGAAAGAAAGAAAGAGAGAAAGAAAGAGAGAGAGAGAGAAAGAAAGAAAGAAAGAAAGAAAGAAAGAAAGAAAGAAAGAAAGAAAGCCTAGTGCTGGTTTTGGCTCAAAAGGGAGGAGACGGGCTGAAGGTCAGGAGCTTACAGATGGTAATTTTGCCACCACTGTTCACTGCTGACTCACCAACCAGAGAGTGTCAAAGTTAGGGGTCAAAACACCCGGGGAAAGCTGAGCACCATCTGAAAACTTCAGCTCTGGACCAAAGGCCACAGTCACTGAAAGAGTGACTGAAGTGGAGACTTGTTAAGATGTATTTAATTTGGCTCTTTCAACACTGATCAATAGAAAATGACTCTTTAATGTTAAAGTGGAAACAGATCTCTGCAGAGTGGTCTGAATTGTTTACAAATATGAAACACAAAATAATTGGTTGCATAAATATTTAACTCTTTTAATACAATACACCTAAATCATCACTGGGTATAACCAACTGATTGTAGAAGTCTCAGAATGATTTCAATGTAGATCACCTGTCTGAGATTTCAGTTGAATGTAATCTAATAATAATAATAATAATAATAATAATAATAATACATTTTATTTATATAGCACCATTCCCATGCTCAACGTGTAAATGCCTCTTATCTGGAAGGTCCAACCTGCAGTGAGTCAGTATGGTGGCCTAACCAACACAGTGAAGGGTAAAGAACCCTCTGAGCAACTCTGTGAAAAAGACATTGAAAAGCACAAGTCAGGCAATGGAGGTAAGAAAATGTCCAAACCATTGAACGTGAAGAAAAAAAAGAGTGTGGCACCACTGAAAATCTAGCAGGCCATCCACAAAAACCGAGTGATCATGCAAGAAGAAGATGAGTGAAAGAAGCCACCATGAACTCAGAAGGAGTTACAAGCTATGGCAGCTGAGATTGGAGAGACTGTGTAGGCAACAACTGTTGGCAGGGTTCTTCAATCATCACAGCTTTTATGGGAAAATAGCTAAGAGAAAAAACTCACTTGACACCTCGGCTGGAGTTTACCAGAAGGAACGTAGGAAACTTTAAAATCAACTGGAAGAAAGTAGTGTGTTAGGTATAAGCCAGGCATGCACATTATTAAAAACACACCATCCCTGCACTGTCAACCATGGTGGCAGCAGCATAATGATGTGGAGATGCTACACTTTAGCAGGTCCTGGGAGGCTTGTGAAGGTAGAATATAAACAAAATACAGGGAAAGCGCCTTGAGGATATGAAATAAATAATATGTATCATTATTACTATAAATCCAGGGACATCTTAGCAGCATCATAGGCCCCCAGGCAAAGGGCCGCTGTTAGGATAGAAAAACAGAAACATATGTAGGTATCAGAAACATCATGGGCCCTTATGCTCCTGAGGCCCCCAGACAGTGGCCATTGTGCCCATATGTTAAGACAGTCCTGACTAAACCCTGGATGGAGTCTGCAAGAAACATGTTCCTTGTTTTCCCGCAAGAGAACAACCCCAAGCATAAAGCCAAAGTTCCACTGGAATGAATGGCTTAAAATCATCAATGTGAATGTCCAGGACTGAGGCTTCTAATTGAGAATCTTTGGCTGGATTTGAAATAGGCCATTCAGTGACCTTCTGTATGCAACATGACAGAGCCTGAGCAGATTTGCAAAGAAGAATGGAGGAAAATTGGCTGGGTGGAGATGTTCAAAGCTGACATTGGGAGAAACCTGGGCACACAGACTCAAGGCTGTCATGGCTGCCACAGGGGCATCTACTCAAAATTGACGTGAAAAGGTGAATACTTATAAGACCAATTATCCTGTGCTTTATATTTATAATCAATTTGGACCATTTCACAAAGATAGGCTTTCACTTTGAGCTGAAAGCGTCTTTTTCTGTTGATCAGTGTCAAAAAAGCCAAATTGATCCCACTGTAATTCAATGTGGTATAGCAGTAAAATGTGAACACTTCCCAGCATTTTATAGACATTGCATTAGTGGTTACTTTGTATGCTTTGTAGAATTCTATATTACTAATCAGTTCAGTTTAAATGTTTTGTTTTTCATATCCAGAATTATTCCATAAGGTCATTCCTGTCACACACATGCGTTTGGGTTGGCTCATCAAATGGAAATCCCACCCCGAGTTGAGTGTTGGCTCTCTCACCTAATGCGTCTCCTCTTTTCTTCTACCTGCAGATCCGACTGCGTGAAAGATCTGAGTTTCCGTTCTCCTGAACCCACCCCTTCCGCCTCTTCTTCCTTATAACCGGCTCCACCGCCATCTCTGTTTGGACTCGTATCTGGAAAGATGTCACATTGATGAACTGTCAAACCATTTCTTTTGCATTTTTTCACCAATTATACAGGGATCACCATCCGGTGCCCCAAACCTTTAGGATCTTCTTGTATTTTTAATTATACATTTTAAAATGTGTTGCCTCTCAGACAAGGTCTTTTTATTTTTATTAAGGGAAAAGCCAGGGTGGGGAAGTGAGAATTTACAGAGCCGTGTGCTAAACCAGCAAGTGGGTGGGGATGCAGTGAGTTAGCTACACTGGCAAGTCATGCATTTAAAAAAAACAAGAATTTACCGCTTGATATCTGCTAATGCTCAGAAAGGAAGAGACACTTACGAGCCGTAGGTGACAGCTTTGTAATCAGGAACATTTCTTTTACTAATTCATAACAGATCAGCTTTGAATGTCACATCAGTTTCTAGTTTTGTAGGAAGATAATACATGAATCATACAAAATTTTATATATGGGAGCATGCAAGAGAAAGTTTACTAAGAAAATACTTTTGTTTCTTCATTAAATGTATACACTAAAATTTTATCTGTTTGATTTTTCTTCCTGCAGAGCAATGCCTGTTCTTCTCTTACTTGCAAGCAATGCCATCTGGTGAATCAGCATTGCAGTTGCATATTGTGTCACATCCTCAGTATTGTTATTGTGTAGTCAAGGATACCGAAATCAACAGAGACAAACTATTGTTTTTGAAATTTGCTTCTCCTGAGAATATTTTTTTTTTCTTTTTAGTTTGCTTATTTTATTCAAATTTGTAATCTGACCACTTTTTTTTTTCTATTGCAGGGTTATAGAGAACTGCAGCTTATCCCAACAGCACTGGGTGCAAGGCAGTTAGTACTAGACCATCACAAGGCCCATTAACACCGATTTGTTTGCTGTTTCATTGCCAAGTGTTTTGTCTTGGTAGAGTCCTATTTGACTCCATATTCCCCTTTTGTACTCTTTATTGTGAAAACTTCATCAGAATGCCTGAAATCCCATAGACTTACCACTGTTTTAAGGTATTGTACTTTAGCACTTCTCCCCACCTTCCCTTCTACATCTATAAACTCAGGAAATTACACAGAGTAAAAGGACCAGACCAGCAGGAGTTAAGTTACAACTTTTAATAATATATTATTGATAATATTCCTAATTAATAATGAAGGAAAGTATATGTGGATTTTGGCAACCATACAACCTGATAAATGCTTGATGTATATTTTTAAGCAACACACACAAACATGCAGTTACTCAAATGTCTCCGGACAAATCATCACTTCTAGTCAGCTTTCTTCAGGACAGGCCACATGCCTTTCTCCATATGGCTGCCGAGCTATGTTCCTCATTATCAGAGGTGGGTAGAGTAGCCAAAAATTGTACTCAAGTAAATGTAGCATTACTTCAAAATAATATTACTCAAGTAGAATTAAAAAGTAGTCATCCAAAAAATTACTCAAGTCAGAGTAAAAAAGTATTTGGTGAAAAGACTGCACAAGTACTGAGTAACTGTTTGAACATAATAAATTATTTATTTTTTAGAAATGTTGTAATAAGACAGACAAAAATATAAAATAATGTGCAAATTCTGCTATTTCCAAATAATAAAATAAAGATGAGTAAAAATAAATAACATCTTTACAAAATAAAGATGCACAAATAACACAAAGTTCCAAATTTCAGTTTTTCACAACAAAGCTTTTGAAGCCAATACCTACAGTAGGTAACATGTATGTTTGAACAGTGCAAACTACTTACAGTGACGAGATATACTGTACAATGACAGTATGATACTGTATATTCACTTTGTGGTGTAGCGGGTCCATCCATCCATTTTCTAACCCGCTGAATCCGAATAGGGTCACGGGGGTCTGCTGGAGCCAATCCCAGCCAACACAGGGCACAATGCAGGAACCAATCCTGGGCAGGGTGCCAACGCACCGCAGGACACACACAAACACACCCACACACCAAACACACACTAGGGCCAATGTAGAATCGCTAATCCACCTAACCTGCATGTCTTTGGATTGTGGGAGGAAACCGGAGCGCCCGGAGGAAACCCACGCAGACACGGGGAGAACATGCAAACTCCATGCAGGGAGGACCCGGGAAGTGAACCCAGGTCTCCTAACTGCGAGGCAGCAGCGCTACCACTGCGCCACGTCCGTGGCTTCAAAAAAAAAAAAAAAAAAAAAGGCCAGTTTCAAATCCATACAGCCGTGTCACTCTCTGTGGGCACAATTACAGGACCACGGGGAGTTAATGAGGTAGTTGGAGCGAGTCGCACCTGTACGTGCGGGTGCGATCGTTCTCAATTGCTACATTGGCTTCCTGTGGCGTGTGATTAAGGCCCATGGAGACGAGAGTGTATATATATGGGTCAGCACAAAAAAAGGTAGGGGGAATCAAAGAAAAGGAGGAGAGACATGAGGTTAAAATACATGAAAGGCAGGCTTGGGAATGATGATCTGGCCACCTGGAGAGAGGAAGCAGTGCGAACTAAGGCCCCATGAAAGAGCGTTAGCTGTGGTGCTCTAGGGGCTAGTTTACCCCACTGAACATTCGGGTGGAGCAAGGCAGGTGCCCTCCCTAGGCTTCCGAGGTGCCACAACATGAGCGCGAAGGAAGAAGGGAGGAGAGCCAACCTCAGACAGTCTGGCCGTGATGCCTGGAGGCAGCCAAGATGGAGGTCGGCCGAAAGGAGCTCGTGGTTGCTGAGTCTCCACCAGCTACGCGAGCAATGGGTGAGCCAGGAGAATGAGTAGGTGGTGGGCTGAGATAAGGAGGAGTTAGTCTGCATTTTAACCTCGGATTTTTATTTTATTTATTGATTTTTTATCCTTTCTTTTCACAATGATTTTTATGGATTTATATATGTACTGTTTTTTAGAACACTGCACCATTGACACTTTTGTTTATTTTACTTTTGTTTTGACTGGTTTTTAATAAAAGCATTTGAGCACTTTTTCCACCATCCTCTGGCCTCATCAGTGAATTATCCTCATATTTCAGCTCATCTCGGTCATACAGTTAGGTCCATAAATATTTCGACATAGACAACTTTTTTCTAATTTTGGTTCTGTACATTACCACAATGAATTTTAAATGAAACAACTCGGATGAAGTTGAAGTGCAGACATTCAGCTTTAATTCAGTGGGTTGAACAAAAAGATTGCATAAAAATGTGAGGGAACTAAAGCATTTTTTAACACAATCCCTTCATTTCAGGGGCTCAAAAGTAATTGGACAAATTAAATAACTGGAAATAAAATGTTCATTTCTAATACTTGGTTGAAAACCCTTTGCTGGCAATGACAGCCTGAAGTCTTGAACTCATGGACATCACCAGATGCTGGGTTTCCTCCTTTTTAATGCTCTGCCAGGCCTTTACTGCAGCGGCTTTCAGTTGCTGTTTGTTTGTGGGCCTTTCTGTCCGAAGTTCAGTCTTCAACAAGTGAAATACATGCTCAATTGGGTTAAGATCAGGTGACTGACTTGGACATTCAAGAATTTTCCACTTCTTTGCTTTAATAAACTCCTGGGCTGCTTTGGCTGTATGTTTTAGGTCATTTTCCATCTGTATTATGAAACGCGCCCAATCAATTTAACTGCATTTAGCTGGATTTTAGCAGACAGTATGTCTCTGAACACCTCAGAATTCATTCAGCTGCTCCTGTCCTGTGTCACATCATCAATAAACACTAGTGTCCCAGTGCCACTGGCAGCCATCACACTGCCTCCACCGTGTTTTACAGATGATGTGGTATGCTTTGGATAATGAGCTGTTCCACGCCTTCTCCATACTTTTTTCTTGCCATCATTCTGGTAGAGGTTGATCTTGGTTTCATCTGTCCAAAGAATGTTCTTCCAGAACTGTGCTGGCTTTTTTAGATGTTCTTTAGCAAAGTCCAATCTAGCCTTTCTATTCTTGAGGCTTATGAGTGGCTTGCACCTTGCAGTGCACCTTCTGTATTTACTTTGATGCAGTCTTCTCTTTATGGCAGACTTGGATATCGATACGCCTGCCCCCTGGAGAGTGTTGTTCACTTGGTTGGCTGTTGTGAAGGGGTTTCTCTTCACCATGGAAATGATTCTGCGATCATCCACCACTGTTGTCTTCCGTGGACGTTCAGGTCTTTTTGCGTTGCTGAGTTCACCAGTGCTTGCTTTCTTTCTCAGGATGTACCAAACTGTAGATTTTGCCACTCGTAATATTGTAGCAATTTCTCGATGGGTTTTTTTTGTTTTCGCAGCTTAAGGATGGCTTCTTTCACCTGCATGGAGAGCTCCTTTGACCACATGTTGTCTGTTCACAGCAAAATCTTCCATATGAAGCACCACACCTCAAATCAACTCCAGGCCTTTTATCTGCTTAACTGATAAGACATAACGACGGACTTGAACACACCTGCGTATGAAATAGCCTTTGAGTCAATTGTCCAATTATTTTTGAGCCCCTGAAATTAAGGGATTGTGTTAAAAAAATGCTTTAGTTGCCTCACATTTTTATTCAATTGTTTGTTCAACCCACTGAATTTAAAGCTGAAAGTCTGCACTTCAACTGCATCTGAGTTGTTTCATTTAAAATTCATTGTGGTAATGTACAGAACCAAAATTAGAAAAAAGTTGTCTATGTCCAAATATTTATGGACCTAACTGTAACTATAGACGGTGCGGGTTCAGCAGATTCCCATGTGGCAAGAGGGAGACTGTAAGGGACCGGCATCATTACACACTTGCTCTCCAAAAAGCCCAGCTGATAGAAAATAACATTACAACACAGGCAGCTTGCACACGTACAAGAAGTCTTACTTTACCATGACTGTCTGTGCACGTTTGGTTAAAACGTGCTTGTTCTTCACTCAGTGAAGTGATGGTTAAGCTTCAGCAGGAGTTGGCTCTCAAGGTTCTTGCAGTGAAGCTGTGACCGTTTAGCAGTGAACAGGAACCCCGCATGACTAAAAAGTCTCTCACAGGCTGCAGACGCAGGAAGTTTGTGTGTGGTCATGTGACTGCACAGCCACATCTGATTGGTGAAATGGAGTCATTTGATTATTGTTGCTACATCTGATTGGTGAAACAGTCATGCAGTAGATCCACTGGCGACTTCTCTCTGACAAAAATATAGTTTAAGGTGTAAATGGAAAAAAGTAACGAGTCGAGTGTTGCCCAAAGTAGCGGAATAAGATTAGCATCTTTTCTTCACAGTAAAAGTAAAAAGTATGGTGCAGTAAAACTACTCTTAGAAGTACAATCTTTTAAAAAAGTTACTCAAGTAAATGTAATGGAGTAAATGTAACTTGTTACTACCCACCTCTGCTCATTTTGTTCTCTTTGTGGCCATGGTGTGAGAGAGCATGGACGGGTTGCACCCAACTTTGTACATTCCTGTCCAAATCCTTAGACCAATAGGGCATCGTTGGTACAAAATGGCCTCTGATTCAAAACCAATCCCAAGCAGCCATACTGTAGACCAATGGATGCACACACTGCCTTTTCACTCCTGCCCTCAAGTTGTGGATACTGTTTGTGTAGTTGTAGCTTGCTAGCCTCCTGCAGGTGAAGTCTCATAGAATGCCCTGCACAGAATCTCCC
This sequence comes from Polypterus senegalus, assembly GCF_016835505.1. NCBI lineage: Eukaryota > Metazoa > Chordata > Cladistia > Polypteriformes > Polypteridae > Polypterus > Polypterus senegalus. The sequence continues at coordinate 136,641,639 of NC_053165.1, read as the reverse complement.
TTTGACAAACCAGTTTGAGGGACCCCCTGCCCCCCTCCACCAAACCAGCAATAAATTTCACATTTTGAGTTAGTCCTGAAGACTTGGAGAGGTTAGTTAGTTAGACATCAAAGCACTGCTGTTCTCATCAATGAAACATTCCACCTGAAACACTAATGTCACATTTGCTTTGTTGACTTAGAAATAAAGACATACAAAATATTTATCAACATATATACGATATATCACTCAACCACACTGTGTGTCCACAGGATTCCTTTTCGAGCTTGTCCACAGTAAAGCAAGCAGGGATTTTTCAGGTAAAAATGGCAGATATTTTGAGGTAAGGTTGTTAAACTCCATCATTATGGCAGCAGAGAGCTCCAGCTTGCTGTGTGCTGATTAGCACTAATAAGAATTTCACTAAACTCGGTACACGTGACAACAATGATCCAATAAACCAATAAATAAAGATATAGTGTAGACAATATTACTAGTTAACTTCATCTACAAATCTTTGGCATAGAGAGGATGTGCAAACCACACGCGGGCAACAATACAAGAAGGTTTTGAACCCAGCTATCTGAGGGCTTTTGGGCAGCACTACATTTACCTTTATTTGCTTACAACACCAACAACATTTATTTATATAGCATGTTTTCATTCAAATGATGTAGCTCAAAGTGCTTTACATGATGAAGAAAGAAAAAGTGAAAAATCTAAAAATAAAATTAGGCAATACTAATTAACAAAGACTAAAGTAAGGCCAGGGAGAACCAAAAAAACTCCAGAGGGTTGGAGAAAAAAATAAAATCTGCAGGGGTTCCAAGTCCATGAGCATCCGGCCGCCCACCCCCCTTAAGCATGCTACCTAACATAAATGATCTCAATCAGTCCTCAAGGTTCTCAGGCTTCACGTGTAATAATTAGACGATGATGGTCATGTGGACCTCTGGCCTTCAATCCACTAATGTAGGGACTGCACTGTGCTTTTTCAGGTGGTGGTGACGCAGATCACCACAACAGAAAACCGGAAAAAGAACAGCAGAGAAAGTAGGGGTTAATATGGATTTCGGAGCCATGAAAAAATTGACAATTCAATGCATATACAGAATACCAGGGTTACATTAAAATGAAGCTGTGAGAAAGCCATGTTAAAGTAATGTGTTTTTAGCAGTTTTTTAAAGTGTTCCACCATATTAGCCTGGCGAATTTCTAACGGTAAGCTTTTCCAGATTTTAGGTACATAACAGCAGAAGGCCGTCTAACCAGTTCTTCTAAGTTTAGCTCTTGGAATTAAAAGCAGACATTCATTTGAAGATCTAAGGTTCCGATTTGGAATGTAAGGTGAAAGACATTAAGAGATATAGGATGGACCGAGATTATTTAAGGCTTTGTAAACCATAAGCAGTATTTTAAAGTCAATTCTAAGTGGAACCAATGTAGTGACATCAGTACTGGAGAGATGTGCTCGGATTTTCTTTTCCTAGTTAAGATTCTGGCAGCTGCATTCTGCACTAACTGTAACCAATTGATGTCTTTTTTGGGTGGTCCTGAGAGAAGTGCATTACAGTAATCTAGTCGACTAAAAACAAAAGCATGAACTAATTTTTCAGCATCTTGCAAAGTTATAAGGGATCTAATTTTTGCTATATTTCATAAGTGAAAAAATGCTGTCTTAATAATCTGATTAATTTGTGATTTCAAATTTTAGTCAATAATTACTCCTAAATTGTTTACCTCCGCCTTGACTTTTAATCCTAATGGATCAAGTTTTTTTCTAATGCCCTCATTATATCCATTTTTGCTATTCGCTAAGATTTCCGATTTCTCCTTATTTAGTTTGAGAAAATTACTATCATCCATTCAGAAATACAAGTAAGACATTGTGTCAGTGAGACAAGAGAGTTAGGGTTGTCAGGCACTATTGATAAATTCAGTTGTGTGTCGTCAGCATAGCTTGTGGTAGCTCACATTATGCCTTGAGATAATCTAACCTAAAGGAAGCATGGAGATAGAAAAAAGCAGTGGACCCAGGATAGAGCCTTGTGGACCACCATATGAAATATCATATGTCTTCGAAGTATAGTTACCATAACTAACAAAGATTTTTCTACATATTAAAAAGAACAAATTTACGACACTGCCAGAGAGACCCACCCATTGACTAAGGTGATTTCTAAGAATATTGTGATCAATGGTATCAAAAGCGGCCCTCAGATCTAAGAGGATGAGAACAGATGAACGGCCTCAGTCTGCATTTACCCGTAAGTCATTTACTACTTTAACTGGCGCAGTTTCTGTGCTGTGATTTGTTCTAAAACCTGACTGAAACTTGTCAAGAATAGCATGTTTATTCAGGTGATCATTTAGCTACATAATGACTGCCTTCTCTAGAATTTTACTTAAGAAAGGCAGGTTAGAAATAGGTCTAAAATTTTCAAGAACAGAGGAGTCAAGATTATTTTTCTTGAGCAGGGGTTTAACAACAGCAGTCTTAAGACATTCTGGGAAGACCCCCATATCTAATGATGAATTTACTTTGTCAAGAACACACTCAGCTTGCAAAAGAGGTCAACACAGTGAAGTAAAGAGCAGTCTGGGGTCTGTTTGGGAATAAGTGTTACAGGACAAGGTGACAAAATTGATCATCACAAGTAAAGAGCTCAGAACAAAATGCAAGCAAGTTACAATTCCTAGTTTAGAAAAACCTAACAGCTAATATCGGTAGAGAGAAACTCACAGAGCAAGAGCACATTGAGAGAGTCAGAATTTTGAGTGGAGGTGGGCAGCATGTTCCACCAGGTTGGAGCTACGCATGAAGTGGAATGAAGTGTGAATCCAGGCAGACATGGCATCACCAGATGCCCTTAATTAGCAGACCTGAATGGTTGATAAGGAACACAGGACCTCAGAAGTGTCTCCATATCCTCGAGCTCCATATGTGCAAAGCATACAATTATACAACTTAAAATGATATATCGAGCACATCTGTCTCGACTTAAACTCTCCAAAATGTTTCCAGGGCATGATCCAACCTGCGAACGCTGCAATCAAGTCCCAGCCTCACTGGGTCATTTATTCTGGGCCTGCACCAAATTAACATTATTCTGGATAAAAATTTTTAATTACCTCTCAGACAGCCTTGGACTCACAATCCCTCCTAACCCATTAACAGCTGTGTTTGGGGTTCTTCCAGAGGGGCTTAAAGTGGAGAAGGACAAACAAATTGTGATTGCATTCACTACACTTTTGGCACGCAGACTTATTCTGATAAACTGGAAGAACCCAAACTCTCCTCTTTTAAGTCAGTGAGAAACTGATGTGTTATATTATTTGAAATTGGAAAAAATCAAATACTCAGTTAGAGGATCCATACAGACTTTTTTCAAAGCATGGCAGGATCTAATCAGTAATATTTTAAAATAAGCTCATAAAGCACAGAGAATTTATTAATTTAGGTATGTTTACAAGCCTGAAATTTCACACCGTTTGCCTTGCTCTCTCTCTTTTGGGTGGGGATCGATCTGTTCTTAACTCAATTTTTCTTTTTGTAAAAACTTGATTGCTTTGCATGGATTGCAATAAAATTAATAAAAATATATATATAAAAAAAAAAAAGAAGTGTCTCCATATATGCTGCATTCCATAATGTCTGGGACAATGACACAATTTTCCTCCACAGTTGCTCCAGAGTTGAAAATTACAAATCAAACACTTCAGACATTGCAATAAAAGTGCACATTGCAGACTTTAATTTCAGGCAGGGGTTTCCAACATGTCGCTCCCTCGCTACCAGTAGCTCGCAACCCCTTTCCAAGTAGCTCGCCGAAGGGTTAATGAATCCTAGAAAAACTTAATTACTTAAATTAGGAGTGGGCGATCTTTCCAAAAAATCATATCATGATCCTTTTAACACAAAATCACAATCCACAATCTGAATTGCAATCTGTCATTTCAATGTGGCATACACTTAAGAGAATATCTGGACTCAAACTCATCAAGACCTAACTAACACTTTATTTTAAACATCAAACAAAGTTGAATTCAATTGTTCTCTGGTTCACTTGCTAAGCGGAGTTAAGGAACACACCTCGAAGCTGGAGAGTGAGTGAGGAAGGCCCTCTGCGTGGATCTGCGTGGCGCAAATAAATCAGTACTGCAAGCGAACTGCGAGAAGTCGCAAAATCAACCGGAATGTTCATGCAAATTATAGAAAAAAACCCAATCTAAATCCGTTAAGTCGTTCTCTCGTGAAAAGCAAATAGACAGACATACAGACAGAGCGACATTTAATTTTATATATTATATATTAGTAAACCTTCAAAATAATGTGCAGTTAAAGTCTCAACAGCATTCTCAGCATTTCTGGAGCTTAGTAGAGCCAGGTAGCTATAAGAATCTTCACCAAGCAGCTCTGAAAATGTCTGCTTTGTTTGGATCTACAGACCTCTGTGAGTCTGTCTTTTCTGACATGAATGTCATGAAATCAAAGTTCAGAACAAGACTGACAGACGAACATTTAATTGACTCTATAAGAGTGAACCTAAGTGGCTCCACTCCACCAAACACCTGCCTCTCTTGTTGACTCCATGCAGTGCCAGTCATCTCACTAACTAAAAAACACATCACACATGCAACTGAACCTGTGAATAAAGTGAAACAGTGACATGGAACAAAATGACAAATGAATAAGTCATATCTGTGTATTTGGAATTGCATTGTTTTGTTTTGACAGCGGGCGGCATGGTGGCGCAGTGGTAGCGCTGCTGCCTCGCAGTTAGGAGACCCGGGTTCGCTTCCCAGGTCCTCCCTGCGTGGAGTTTGCATGTTCTCCCCGTGTCTGCGTGGGTTTCCTCCGGGCACTCCGGTTTCCTCCCACAATCCAAAGACGTGCAGGTTAGGTGGATTGGTGGTTCTAAATTGGCCCTAGTGTGTGCTTGGTGTGTGTTTGTGTGTGTCCTGCGGTGGGTTGGCACCCTGCCCAGGATTGGTTCCTGCCTTGTGCCCTGTGTTGGCTGGGATTGGCTCCAGCAGACCCCTGTGACCCTGTATTCGGATTCAGCGGGTTAGAAAATGGATGGATGGATGGATGTTTTGACAGCATTCATGTTTTAATTCAATAGTGTGAAATACACTAGAAAATGCATACAAAATGCACTTGCAGGTGAACTAAATATTTTTTGTGATGTTTTAATGCAAATTGTGAGTTGTGGACACCAACATTTTGTAAATGTTCAGGCAAAACAAGCTCATTCAGTTTGTTTGGCTTGATATAAGCTATGAGAATAAACATTAGAAAACATGAGTAGCTCTCGTCCATTTTCATTTTGTAAAAGTAGCTCTCTGGGGAAAAAAGGTTGGAGACCCCTGGTGTAAGAGGATTTGCACATATTTTAGTCACAGCATTTAGAAATGACAGTTTTTTACAAGGGCCCCCCATTTCAAAATGTCTGGGTCTGGATGAATGGCTTGGCCATTCAAGAATTAGTGTGCCTCAGCCATCATCAATGGAGAGAAGTGTGTCAGGACCTGTGGCAGCCATACATGCCCATGGGTCTTAGGCAGTTCCTTGTCATCGCCACACTTTGCTCTTACCGTCACTCTGATCAGGTTCATCTTTGCCTTGTTTGTCCACAAGGCCTTTTCCCAGAATTTTGCAGGCTGTTTTTCACAAATTGTAATCTGGCCAACCTGTTTGCGTGGCTAACTAGAGGTTGTCATCTTACAGTGTAGCCTCTGTATTTCTGTTAATGAAGTCTTCTGCTGATAGTCATCTCTGACACACACACACACCTGCATCCTGAAGACTGTTTCTGGTCTGTCAGACAGGTGTTTGGGGCTTTTTCTTTACCATTGTGAGGATTCTGCTGTTATCAGCAGTGGAGGTCTTTCTTGGCCTGCCTGCCCTTTATGATTACTGAGCCCACCAGTGTGTTCTCTCTTCTTCATGATATTCCAGACAGTTGATTGACGTCATCCTAAGATTTTACCGATGTCTCTAATGGTTTGATTCTTGTTTTTCAGCCTCATAATGGCTTCTTTGACCTTCTTTGGCACAGCTCTTGTCCTCATGTTGAATAATGCTTACTATAGACTCTAAAGGGTAGAAGCAAGCCAAGGTATCTTATGCTGGCACTAATGAAACACAGCTTTGATGCCCATTGTCCCATACATTATGGTGCTGTGAAATGGTACATGAACCCTGCAGAAAAAGTGTTACCATTTGTACATGGTGTTCCTGAAATGTATGAAGATCCCCTTAAACTGAAGTCTGCAATGTGCCCTTGAATCACATCAGATGTGTTGGATTTATTGAAGCCCCTCAGCACCTGGTGATGTTTGTGAATCACAGACTTCAAGCAGTCATTGCATGCCGGGGATATGCAACAAAGTACCCTTGAATGGAAGTCTGCAATGTGTACTTTAATCATGTTTTAAGCGTTTACTTTGTAATTTTAATCTTTGGAGCAAAAAGGGTAAATCAAGAAAAATGTGCTTTTGTCCCAAACATCATGGAGCACACTGAATATATAGGTGATACTGTATATATACAGAAGGTGCTGACCCATTGACTGCATTGTAGGCAAGCATTAAGATCAGCTCAGCTATTTTGGAATAATACACAGTTTTTGGATTTCCCCCATTACAATCCCCCTCTCCAATGAAATTTCTGAAATACCAGAAAGCCTGTACTTTGAGTTGGACCAACGGCACTCTACGTGGAAACTTTCATGAATATTGGTTGAGCCGTTTTTGTACTCTCAGTTATGCCATTATACCCATGTGGCGGGATTCCCCGAGGGTGGCCCGGCTCACAGGATCCTCATTGTTGAGGACAAAAGCGGCTAGACCAAGGCAAAGGGACACTGATGTAACACCTGGCTGTGGCAAATAAATGGTCATTTCCGGAGGGTGGGACTGGACCGTGTGTCTGCCTGGGTAGTTGCAAATCATGATCCCTAGCTGTTTCATCATGTGGTGGGCCCGGCAACACACTGTACGAGTGCCTGCTCCCAAACCTGACCTGACCTTTTCACATTTTATTGTTATATAGCATTAAATAACAGTGGGTTTAGGTTAATGTTTTGACACTGATCAACAGATAGAGACTATTTAATGTGAAAGTGAAAACAGGTCTCCGTAAAGGGGTCTAAATTAATTGCAAATATAAAACACAAAATAATTTCAGTGGAGGAGATGATATCCTGCTAGGCTTTGGAATGAAGCAGCAGGGAGCTTGGACTAGAATGGAAAATGAAGTTGAGAGGAAAGTGACTTGGACAGCATGTCCATTATGTTCCAAGCGTGGAACCTTAGAACACATCCTCAGCAGCTATACAAGGGCATTTGGAGAGGGAAAGTATCATTGAAGCAACACTCAGGTCCTGAAGACCATCACTGATGCAATCAGCACAGGACTTGAGTGGGTGAACCGTTGCCGACCCTCCAAGATGACAATCACATTTGTCAGAGCTGGACGGCAGCCAAATCCCACAAAGAGATCATCACCTGTAGTTACTGGTGGACCTCAGACAGTAGCTGAACTTCCCCAGCCACATTGCAGCCACCACCCTGCGACCAGACATAGTTCCATAGAATCCATCAAGCAAGTCATACGTCTGGAGCTACAGTCCTGTGGGAAGATCATTTGGATGAAACCTACAAAAGGAAGCTTTTCAAGTACGCAGAACTGGTCAGCATCTATCAGCAGTCAGGATGGAGAGCTAGGTGTCTCCCAGTGGAGGTCGGGTGCAGGGGATTTGCGGCCCATTCTTTGGTTAAAGCTTTTAGCAGTTTGGGCATTGAAGGAGAAAGGAATAAGAGAGCCATCTGAAGCACCTGGATAAGGGAGACATCGGGTCAGAGTAGCTAGCTGCCTGGACATATGCTAGGGTCTGATCAACCCTGTTGGGGTCACCTGGTGGAGAGTGTATGATGTTGAAAGATCTGAAACACTTGATGATCCCAGGAACATCACTGATGAAATATCCAGACTGAGACATCAGCAGAAGTTCATTCACAGCGACAGGTCATATGCAGTATTCATCCCTTCATGTCAGTTTTTAGTAGATGCACCTTGGCAAATCATGACAGCCATGAGTCTGTGTATGCACAGGTATCTGTGTCTATTAGCTTTGCACATCTCTACACTTTCTCCCCATTCAGGTGTCATGGTGGTTGTGAATAAACAGCCTTTTTCAAGACCAGCCACAAATTCTCAGTTGGACTGAGATCTGGACTCTGTCTCGGCCACTCCAGGAAGTTCACATTGTTGCTTGGAAGCCATTCCTGTGTAGTTCTGGCTTTATGCTTGGGTTTATTGTCTTGCTGGAAAACAAATCTTCTCTCAAGGTTCAGGTTTACTACAGATAATACAGATACAAAGATAAATCAGGTTTTCCTCCAAGATGTTCCTTATCTTTGTGCATTTGTTTTGCCCTCAGAAACATTCCAGGTCCTGCTGCAGAGAAGCATCCACACAGCCTGATTCTGACACCACTATAGGGGATGGTGTTGTTATTATAATGCACGGTGTTCAAACATGGTGTTTAGTCTGATAGCCAAAAAGCTCCATTCTTAGTATTATCAGATTATAGAACCAATTTTGAGTAGATGCCCCTTTGGCAGCCATGACAGCCATGAGTTTGTTTGCACAGGTTTCTTCCTCTGTCAGCTTTGAACATCTCCACACTGCCATTTGTCTCTATTCTTCTTTGCAAAACTGCTCAGGCTCTGTCAAGTTGCTAGGAGATGGTGAGTGAACAGCCAATTTCAAGTCCAGTCAAAGAGTCTCAATTAAAAGACTCAGTCCAGGACATTCACATTATTGTTTTTAAGCTATTCCTGGGTAGCTTTGGCTTCATGCTGGTGTCATTGTCTTGCGGGAAAACAAATCTTCTCCCAAGTTGCAGATTTCTTGCAGACCACATCAGGTTTTTCCTCCAGGATTCCCATGCATGTTGCTGCATTCATTTTGCCCTCACAAACCTTCAAGGACTCGCTGCAGAGAAGCATCCAAACACACAGTGCTGTCACCGACATGCTTTACAGCGGAATGGTGTGTTTTCGATAAAGTAGCATGGTGTTTAGTCTGATGGGTAAAAAGCTCAATTTTGGTCCCATCTGAATATTAAACCTTCTTCCAGGTGACTTCAGAGTCTACCATGTGCCTTCTGGCAAAGTCTAGCCAAGATGTCATGTGTATTTTTTCTCTTTGCCACTCTTTTGCAAGCTGCAACCGTTGTTGTCTGCACAGTGTCTTTAATTTCACTCACTTTAGCTTATAACTCCTTTAGGATTCTCAAAGGTCTCTCTCGGTGACTTCTCTCAGTCATCGTCTTCTTGCATAGTCACTCACGTTTTGTGGATGGCCTGCTTTACAGCTGGCCCACGCTCTTTCCATTTCTTAATGATTGATTTAACCTGGATATCCAATGACTGGGATATTTTCTTACCTCCATCACCATCTCACTGAGTGGCTCTGAGCGTGCTTTTGTCTTCATTGTGTAGGTTAGGCCATGTCACACACGTGTGATTGGGAAACAGCTAAAGGGCCTGAATGATAGTAATTCCATGCCAGACCAGGGGGTGGCGAGGTACACTGACTTTCTTTCTCAATCCCTTGCAGACCATCCACGGAAAATCTGCATGGTTCCGGTGCCATTGATGATGTCACTTCCGGTCTCCGACACCACTGATGACATCACTTCCAGTTCTGGCACCAATGCTGACATCACTTCCAGTCTCGGCATATAAAGCCATCATCTTTAGCAACCAAAGTCAGTTTTGTTGTGGTCTCGTACTTGTGAACATCTCACAATTATTTAAACCTTTTGCAGCCAAAGCACATTATACAGCTGGCTGCCCCAAACCATTTGATGACTTTGTGCCATTTTTGTGACAGCCACCATACTACCTCACCACAAGATGGACCCTTTTGATGAGGTGCATTTATACTGAAACCCCAGATAGGTGGTCTCCACTGAACTAACTGTGTATTCTAAAACCAATTGGCTGCACCAGTGAGGATTTAGGGGTGCCTTATTAAAGAGGTGAATACTTGATTGATTATTTTGTGGTTTGTATTCATAATTAATTTAGACAGCTCTGCTTTCACTTTGACCTTAAAGAGTCTTTTTTATTCATCAGTGTCAAAAAACCCAAATAAAATCCAACATGATTCAATGTTATGTAACAATAAAGTGGGAGAACTTGCAAGGGGTGAATACCTTCCAGAGGCTCGGCATTTGTTCCATATTGTTTTCTCTAACATTTTCTGTTAAACATCCAAGACACTGAATATTTTGTATAGTCACTGTAAGAGGATGGGCATGAAAGCCAAGTCACTGCACCTGAGAGCTAGGAAAACAAATCAGTGGGCCACTGTGCCACCCGCCTAAGGAAATGGTTCATAGTAGATGGCACTGAATATGAACAGCACATTGAAGGTTTCCAGCAGTTTTTTGTATAGAATGTACCATCTAAAATTACTGTTTTGTCCTTTGCTTTTAAATGTTTAATTATGAAATAACTGAGCATACTTGGGCAGAAACAAACATTGTCTGCTTTTAAAGAAAAGAACCCAGTTACCAGAAGTGATTACAATCATTTGCCAAAATCGATTTTTTTTTGGCTGATATGAAGTTTGTCGACAGCAGCCAAGGAGAGGGTGTTGTTTTCATAGAAAACACGTAAGCATATCTAAGGGGAAAATGCCAAAGTACAGGATGTGGTCCACTTGCTTTTTTTAACTTGCATGCATTTCAAAAAGTGACTGCAGCATCAACGCAAATCTGCAATTCCTGCTCATTTACAGTATATTAAGAAAGGATTTAATACCTCATACTTCATCAGATCAGGTCAGTAAACCAATTAATGTGTTGTGCATGTTGTAATTTCTAACATAGTATTTGGCAAAACAAATGATGCTCTTTCTATCAATGTTTTGTCCTTTCTTCTGTGGTTTTCAAATCAGAGTTTTACCTCATCTTGAACACCACTGTGATCAAAAGTCTTTAAAAGTAAAGACCATTACAGAAATTAGTTGCTTGTTAAGTAGTATTATATGACTAGCCTGGCAAGAATTAAATCAGTTTAGAGAATTTACTTAAGCGGTGGGACGGTGGTTAGTGCAGCAGCCTCACAGTTCTGATTTCACATGACACTTTGGGTCCCTGTGTGGAGTTTGTGCATTCTCCCTTTGTCCGTATGACATGGTTTAATAGACTTACACATCTCTCTCTATATATATACAGTATATATATGTTGTGGTGAGTGCCTGGGGGTGGTACCCAGCCAGGACACCCAAGAGGACCAGAGGAGGGCTTGTGCCGCCCTGGTTGCTTTGGGAACCACGGGTTGGGAGCTTGGAAGCTCAACCCTGTAGGGGCCCATGGTCACCGCCAGGGGGTGCCCCAATGCCTACAGAGCCCTGGACCTCAGCACTTCCGCCACACCCGGAACTGCAGGGGGGAAAGAAGATCGGGGACACCCGGAGTACTTCCAGGTGTGCAGCCGGCACTTCCGCCACACTGGGGAGTGCCATTGGAAGATTGCCAGGAAGCACCTGGAGCACATCCGGGTAACTATAAAACAACAACAACATTTATTTATATAGCACATTTTCATACAAACAGTAGCTCAAAGTGCTTAAAAGGGGCTGCCTCCCTTCATTCAAGGCTGGAGTCGGGTGAGGAGAGGACTAAACTTGTAGAAGAGAGTGGAGGCGGTCTGTAGAATGAGGCAAAGGGTGTGAGAGGCCTGGACTTTGGGGTAAAGTGGGTTGTGCGGCACTTTATTGGCTTTGTAAATAGAACTGTGAATAAACGTGTGGTGGTGAATTTAACATGTCTGCCTGTCTGTGTCTGGGGCTTGTTCCAGTATATATATACATATATATATATATATATATATATATATATATATATATATATATATATATATATATATATATATATATATATATATATATATATATGGGGGTGTTCCAGTTCCCCAAACACCCACCAAAACAGACACAGGCAGAAGTCCAGCAACACACAGGCTTTACTTTTAAGGGGGAAATGCTTTTCCTTTGATCCCCTCCAATGCACAGTATAAAACACATTATAACGCACATGGCACTTTATCTTCTTACCTTCTTTTCCTCCATTCCTACAAACAAACGTTGTCCGTTCCCTCCCAACTCTGGCTCTTTGAATAGAGTGAGGCGGCTCCTTTTATAGAAGACCTGGAAGTGCTCCAGGTGTCCCATGATCTTCTTCTGGCAGCACTTCCAGAATACCCAATAAAGGTCTCAGCAGTTCTACTTGCACCCCCTGGTGGTGACCAAAGGCCCCGACAGGGCTTAGCTTCCAAGCTTCAAGCCCATGGCACTGTACCAAGCTGGTGGGGCTGCCCTCTGCCATTCAAGGAAAGGTACTGCGCTGTAGTAGCTCTCTTTACAGGTCCTTCTATCACAAAATCATCCATATATAAATATATATGAAGGACATTCAAAAAGTTTCCGCACTTTTATATTTTTGTTTGAAACGTTGAAGGCGAGAGGAGTAATAATTGGGCATTAAAAAGTTAGTAAGAGGTTGGAAAAATTGCATCGCAAACTCAGGTGACTATGTGGAAAGTGATGTAATTTGTTTTTGAAATTCTTCTGGTTGATGCAGGTAAACATTTAAAACTGGCCGCTGACTTGACCGTGTGTTCACCTGCTGTTTTCTCACTTATGCCTGAAGTCTAGTCAATTCTTCTGAGAAGGGAGCAACTGCAAGATGACAACAGCATGATTGCATGATTTCTGAGAGAGCTGAAGAGGCAGCTCCCTTTTTGGTAACTTTGAGATGACAATAAAACTGATCTTTTTTTAAGAAATCTGGATTCACCTTCTCTATTGTGCAAGTCTGTGAGCCGCATATTATTTATGCACTCTGTTTTTGTATTGATTTTGTGTAACCCGACATTTGCGCGATAGACATATGAGCGCCGACAAAATAGCGCCCACAAAAACGCGTCGACAAAATCGTGCAGACAAAATTGCGAAAGTTTCATTAAATATGAATTACTAGTTTAAAGCATATGTAATAATATTTATTTTAGAAGTCAATATTATGAGACACGGCATGCCATCAGCACGGCACGCAGATAGTCCTTAAGATCACGCCATGCATATGTAGGAAGAATTGCAACAAGACGTCTTGATAGTTGAGCGTATTTAGACTTGCTGGCTGCCTGACTGCCGGTAATTCCGCTTTGTATACGACGTGTTACGCCAACCCTCGACTGAGTTCTTTGTTCGCCGCATGCCATCAGCAGTTATAACAGTTATAACCTAGCACATAATGTGTACATAATGCGCATTATTTTCACTTTTGTTTACATCGTTATCACCTGACACTTCTTAGCAATACATCACTGCTGCTTTTACGCTTAATTCCAGACATCTTGGGATTGTAATAAAGCAAGTTAACTCAACATAAACAGAGATACAACCAAAAACACAACACTTGTAAAGGATGCACGCATGTGACTGAGAATGTAAGCAATAATAGTGTGGGTTTTGCATTCTGCCTAGCGGTAGACACGTAAACTAACTTAAGCGCTGTCTCACAATTTGAAGTTACAGTACAATCTTTAATTTTTCACTTATTTAAACAATTTTTAATTTATTGGACATACAGGTTCACATCTTTGAAAATTTTAACCTGCAAGTTTGCTTGTAGGGAACTTACTGTACCTGCACTTCTCACAAAGTTCCCTCCCACATTCTAATTCTAATATACATTCCCAACTTCAATTTTTAAATTCATTCACGTCTACAGAATTTAATAACCAAGTACACACAATCGTTTAAGTAGCTTTCATAACATATTGCTGGCAGTGGTTTTCTTCCACTGCTACCAGTGCTCCTGTAAGTTGCAAGATGGAGTTGTTGCAGATTGAACAGGTTGTTTCAACACATCCCATCGACACCCGATTGGATTGAGATTTAAAGAAGCTGAAGGCCAGGACAACACCTTGAACTCTTCATCATGCTTCTCAGAGCACTCCTGAACAATTTGTACAGTGTGGCCATGTTCATTATCCTGCTGAAAGATACCACCAGGGAATATTGTTGTAATGAAGAGGGGTATGCGGGGCTGTGACAATGTATTTTTAGGTAGTTCAAATCAGCTTAACATGTACATCAGTGCCCAGACACCACCTCAAATATCCCCCCACCAAGCCCCTCTACTGTAGATGGTTTCTGTGGTTCACGTGTTTATACATTTGTTCACATTCTTCCATATTATTTTGCTGGTGAATCACCACTTTGCATGGTCTTTGTTTACTGGTTGCTAGGTGGTTGCTAGAGGCTTCTTCAGAGATTATGAATGCAATAACATCAGGGGTCACAGGGTATAAAGTTCATTTCCTGGAATCACTTAATTGTTTGCGGATACCTCACTGAAAGAAATTCAAATCCAACTTTGTTTGTAGATTTCTGGTTCTCTGAATCTCTTTTTCACTTTCAGAATATTTAACTGCAAGTTAGCATTATGTACTGGCTTTCGTTCCTTTGATTTATTGTCTTCCAGCTTCAGCTTTGGCTTTGTTTTTGATCCCCATTCATCTCTTGGTCCATCCACTTGTCAGTAACTGAGTCAGGATTTGGCACAGTGAATCCTGGGTTTTGATCCTGATTCAATCATTGTTTGTGACAATTATTATTTTAACTCGGTGTCTTAAGTGTACGCATTGGGGGCAGCTTAAAGGCTCAGATAGTGGTAATTTCCCACCAGAACACAAGAGGGCGCTGAGATCTTATCTCTTCCTCTCTCTACAGACCAGAGGCCTCATGTATAATCGGTGAGTACACATAAAAATGTTGTGAATGACCGTTTCCATGGTCAAATCACAATGTATAAAAACTAAACTTGGCGTAAAGCCACACACATTCTCACGGCAGTACAACACATTACATATGAACGTTTTCTGCTCGGTTATGCAAACTGGCGCCACCCTGTTTCTGTGTGGCATCCCTTTCTTTTTTAGATTCACATCCCTGATGTGGCTTTATCAAATACACTGAAATTAACCTCATATCATTTATAAATTTAAGGCATCTTATTGTAATCAACCTGTAACAACATAACGGTCCATGGAATGGCCAAACTATTTCAAATACCATAGCTGCTTTAACATTGTTACTCTCAGTGCATCACTCAGAGTATTTTAACCCATTGTATCTGAGTGTGTGAACAGCTGTCCAGCAGCTGATTGGAAAGCTCTACGGCAGTTTGAGTCAAGAGCACAGAGGATTATTGGGGTACAGCTTCTAGCACATGCTGCATCAGTCATGTGCACAGTCTATTTGAATTTCTTCCATTCAGCAAACGCTACAGAGCCTTTCCTGTAGGGACCTCAAGGTTCAAAAGCAGTTCTCAAAATCTATAAATGCACTCCAATCAGTCCATCAAGTGTTCCTTGTAGAACTGTTTGAACTTCTGAGTACAATTACCTCCCTGCAGACTTGCAGTACAGTTGTAATATTGTACAACCTGAGCCATTTTATGAACCATTTGCACTATCTGCACTATATGTACATGTATATTGTACTTATACTTTCATATTGTATATTTTTCATTGTTTTTATCATATTATTTTTATTATTATTTTTTCATTTTATAGGAAAATGGAAGATTTGCATATCAAATCTCATTGTATCATATTAACAGGTAATGACGACTGGCTTCGAAGTCATTTTGGATTTCCAGATGCTATCTTCATGGAGCTCTTGATATCATTTTTAAGATGAAATGCATTAGTATGTATACTACAATATACAGACAAACTTTGCTGCACATGTCAAAAGACCCAAGTCTCCTTAGCAAGTCCAGTCTGCTCTGGCCCTTCTTGTACAGCACCACTGTGTTGTCAGACCAGTCCAGTTTGTTGTTTATATGGATCTTTCACATCCTTCCCTGGATGGTGACTAGTCTCAGAGGATCAGAGATTACATTTGTTTTTAAAGTAACAGAATACTTATTTTATTGAAGTAAAACTACCTGTGTTATATACTACCAGCAGCTCTGCATGTAAGCCAAGAAGCACACGTACCAGTATGCCGGTCCTTTGCAGGGCTCAGTAGATGAGTGTGCTGTGTACAATCTGGTAGCAAAAATGTATTAATAGATTGTCAGTTTAGTTCTAATCCACCAATTTGCTATAGATATGTCGAAAAAGTGTGCTGAGGTGGCACAGTGGCCAATATTCATACTGGGAATAATCATTTACTCAGGCTGATGATTTAAAAAGAGGTTGGATGTTACTTACTTCACAGCACATGAAGGACTAAATGTTCTTGTCAACTGCCATACATCCTGCACTTCAGAATTTGTCATACACCTGAAGCTAAGCATGTTTGGGCCTGGCCGGTACTTGGATGGGAGACCAACCAGGAAAAGCTTAGGTTGCTGCTGGAAGAGATGTTGGTGAGACAGCAGGGGGCACTTTTCTTGTGTGCAAAATGTGGATCTCAATGCATCACTACAGTGACAGGGACGCTATGCTGCAAAAATGGTGCTTTCCTTTGAATGAGAAAATCAAGGTCCTGACTGCTTGTGGCATCTTTGTAAAGAGTAGGGTGTATCCCAATGCCCAGGCTAAATTGCCCACCGTGGCCTTGTCAATTCTTGACTCCCCCAGTCATTCTCATCTCGAATTGGCTGTCTCTCTCACCACTTCACCACCTAACAGCTAATGTGTGGTGAGTATGCTGGTGCAAAAATGGAGGCTGTCACATCGTCCAGGTAGACGCAACACATTATTGATGGTTTAAGTAGCTCCCCACTCACTGAAAAAAGTGCTACATAAATGTAAGGAGTTTTTTATTAATTATTATTATTATTTATAAAACACAAGTAAATGATCAGAGGCTCCACGCTTGTTTTCAGATTCATGATGACCAATGATGACCTTTAACTTTTTTTGTTTTTGCACAATTTAATGACATCAGAGCGTTTTACCAAAGGAGAACTCCAGAAGTGTACTTGTGCACACCAATGGAGTTTTAAAAGAAATCAGGTTTGTCACATTTTGTGTGTTTATGTAAACGCACTCAATGGCTGTGCTGGGATTTGAACCCAGAACTCCAAAGGTATGCAGACAGCAACACTGTTATCTTAAGTGTGCGCTAATTTGAGCTCATAACTGGTCCTTTACAGGAGTGTGAATTAGAAAATGAATGAATGGATAGTTAAAGAGAAATAAGAAAGATAAAACACAACACATACCTTCTCTAAAACTTCCGCCTGACGTTTGCCCATAAGCTCATTCAACTTTTAGACAAACAGAATGAACGAAATTTTTATTATGTCTACAATGATCTCTTTGTAGTCTTCTGAGAATGTGCCTACCAGGGCCATAGTGAATCAGACTTGGGTGCAAAGTACAAATCTAGTAGATAAATTGCCGGGTACTCACTAATGCTGCCACAGTATTGGATATTACATTGTGAAGGACTGTTACTATGCAGATATCACAAGTAGTGAACATAACTTATTTTTAATTAACTGTTTAATCATTAATGCTAATGTCAATATGATTCATGCATTAAGAATTAAGTTATTAATTTAATTTTATCTAGCGTGATATGCAAATCACAATGGCATATTTGCTTACATTTTGGGTAGCAGAAACCTGGTAAGTTGAGTGACCTGCTTAGGTACAAATGATGGGTAACAGTTCAATGTCCTTGTCACTAGGCTTTATTTTCACCCCAACATATGTAGCTTAAATTTCTATTTACCTACTGTTTCCAGTATCCCTAGCAAGGTCTGATGGTGGTCAAGAAGTTATTTCCAAGGAGACTGAAAGCTGTAATTACTTCTATGAATGAAAGTTTCAGTTTTTGATTTTTAATACATTTTCAGCCCTCATCCTTCTGTTTCCCTCTTCCAATTCACCTCAGTGTGAGTGACGTCACTCTGAGACTGGCATCCCAGCCCGGAGGCTAGAGTGACAGAAGGACAGGGGGAAACAATGTATTTGGGTCATTGTCTGTTCTCACATGCTAGATGGCAGCCACCCTGGGTTGCGGTACTG
Source organism: Polypterus senegalus (assembly GCF_016835505.1). Classification (NCBI taxonomy): domain Eukaryota; kingdom Metazoa; phylum Chordata; class Cladistia; order Polypteriformes; family Polypteridae; genus Polypterus; species Polypterus senegalus. Next base: position 136,623,579 of record NC_053165.1, on the reverse strand, counting down.
TTACGGATACCCACCAGACATAATGGGTACTGTAGTTCTTTGGGCCAGCCCTGTTGGGTTCTGTGGGTACTGCCAGGGGGCACTGAAGGGATTAGAGAGCCTTACTTTGTCGGGCTTCAGGCATACCCCCAAGCCACAGTCTCGGGACACAAGAAGTGCTCACAGGTTTTATATAAGAGGAGCAGCCTGCTTCAGTACGGGGAGCCAAAATCAGGAGGATGATGATAAAGCTTTCCTAGAGGAGCAGAGCAGAGACAAAAGGATTGCTGCATGGTTGAACTGTGTTTGGAAGCCTGTGTAAAAGTTTGAGAAAGAATTAAGACCTTTGAAACACACTAAAGCTTGTGTCTGTGCTATTGTGTTGGGTGTTTGAGGTTCTGTAGTGTTGCCTGGTGGTCATACCAAGTGCTCATTTGCTTTAACATTTCCTTTAAGTCCAAACCTGTGTCTGCTCTCTACTGCCTCCTCCACAAAGCTTCTCTCAAAACTCTCCCAATGCTCTTAATTGGCTAACGGACCTTTCCTCCTCTTCCTCTGCATTGTGCTGGCATGCCATCTTTCTATGTATCAAAAATTGCTCTAATAATGCTAATCACTGGCACACACAATTTAAGACGGTGCTCTACCACCTGGAGATATCATCTAATGGGACTAGAGCTAGAATTCCCTATGTCATCTTTGCCCTCTTAAAGTCCTTGGCACTTTCCTCCACATATTCTATGAAACTCTTACAGTTGCAGCTGTCTGGCTTTATGTGGTTGAGTCCATCTCCACTACTCTTTCTCACCCCTTTCCATTTTCCCTCACGCTCTTCTCCTCTTGGACCTTTCTTCATTTTCCTTACTTTCCTTTTCACTCTATCACCAGTGGGTTTTAATGACTGCAACCATTGCTGTGAAGTTGCATTTAGCCTCTCTCTGGAACTCGCCTGCCCTAGTATCTCCTGCAGTCTGGATGTCTGTGATTCTGTGATGCTATGTACCCCCCCATACATATCTTGCAATGGTTCCACAATGGGGCATTGACTGATCATGCTGAAAATAATCCAGGATAAGTGAGAGACAGAGACATAGACAAGATGCTTTATTATTAAAAACCAGGTCAAATATGAAAACATCAAATATTAAAAGCTGAAGTCAAGGGAACACACTAGCAAGTCTATCAAAAATCACAATTCATATATTTGAGTAAATGTGACAAAATTAAAAGGACAACATTCAAAAACTCAACAACTTGTGTGCACGACTCAATGTGTTCCCTTGTTCCTCATCCAGACTGCTCGAAGGGAGCACCAAGGACTTTCGGAATCAGTAACACAAGAACAGTCCCAGTACTTTTCCCCTTCACCTTCTTTCAATCTGCTCCAGGGAAAAAAGACTTCTTTCAAAAAAAATAAAAAAGATTTACCAAAAGATGCCACATTATCCCCACTTGGAAGTGTTCTAGGTAATAATAAAGAGTACATGAACACCCTCAGGCTGATGAGGAGAACAGCGGTGCACCTTCCACACTCTACTGCAAAATGAAGACAACCTCTGACTCTCATCTTCCCCTTTTCATATGTCCTTGGGATCCCTTCCACCAATCCTGATGGACGTCTCACCCAGCTCCTTCCAGATATCAAGCAGGCCTCTATGTAGTTTCCTGTTCTTCCCAGAGAATAGCTAGATGTCCCCACACCAGTTGAGCTGAGTCTAAAGAGAAAACTCTCAGGTTTGCCATTCAATCTACATGTCAGTCCTCACCTATGGTCATGAATTCTGGGTAACAACCACAAGTACAAGTAGCAGAGATAAGGTTTCTTCACAGGGTCACTGGACTGACACTCCATGATAGGGTGAAAAGCTCAATGATCCTGGAGAGCCTCAGAATACAGTTGATGCTCCACCAGGTCAAGAAGAGCCCATTAAAGTGGTTTGGGCATGCTGTAAGAATGCCCCCCTAGGTGGCTCCCCTGGAAGCTGTTTTGGGCATGTCCCACAGGACAGAGAGCCTGTGGCAGACCTAAGACATGCTAGAGGGTGTCATGCATGTGTGCCAGAGGGTCACCATCCTGACTCACCTTGGGTAAGGAGTACCACCACAAGACTAGTCTACTTTTTCCCTCACAGCCTTGAGAAACCACCCCTTAAGTGCAACAAAGCCAAGGAAGCCATGCCTATTCCAGTCCACCCATTATTAAATTAAGCCACTCCCAAAAGGTGGCTTTTCATTTCAGAGTTTACTATGATCACATTGAGACTAAGACTAAAATGTTGTGTCAAATGACAGCTAAAGGGAATTGTCTCTCTCAAGAAGCGCATACAAGCACATCCTTTTTCTTTGTTTTTTCTTTATCTTTAGTTGGAATAAAATGGGGTTTTGCCTGGTTGGCACTGTAAATATTTGGCTTTTGCCCTGCCTCAACATTTGCCCCCCTACAAGAAATTATATCTATTGCCTGGCTTGGGTGACCTCATGTTAAAAATTTCCTCTGAATGGAGACTTTGTGTATGTATCATGATGTTAAAAAAGAACAAAAGGTTAAGCATATGCACAATGTAAATGATAGGGCATCATATTTGGCCTCCAAAGACAATTTCAGTACCTAATAAAGATAAGTAGTGCTTCACCTCACAATGATCCCAAGGTCATCAACGGCAGCACAGAAGGGCCATCTGCTCCACAGATTGCTTAACTTGTTCTTTATTAATTGCAGTAGAACATAAGCATTAATGAAACGGGTTAAATCAACTATTGCTAACAGAGGATTACACTGCCCCCCTTTGACAGGATTATAAATCCTCTCTAGCCTGTTGCTCAGATTATAAAACTGCTTTGCCGATCTCAAATGCTCTAAATAATTCAATTAAATTCAGCATTATTGCTGCCTCCCTGCAACCTTGGACTGGATTAAGCCAGTTTAAAAGAAACTGGATGGATTATATCCAATGTGTGCATATTAAAGCTTATCAATATGTCCTCTTTAACAAAATGGGTGTGGCCACTAGGGGGCATCACACAGCTTCAAACCCGTAACACCCCACCATTTCTGGATTTAAAAGTACTTATTCTTTACTCAATAAGAGTAACTCCTCACAGGTTCTTCACAAACCATAAGTACAATTGTTTTTCTTTTCTTGTCACTCTTCCACTTATTCCACTTCAGGAAAGCTGTCTCCTCCTTTTCCTCTCCAACTCCAACCCCTGGGGTGGTAGAGCAGCTCCTTTTTATCCCAGACCCAGGAGTCCCCCAACTTGTTCAGCCTGATGACAGCACATACCTCGCTATTTGATCCATTGTGACAAGTACTCACAGGTAGTCTTCTTCAGCGTCATCTTTAGAAATCTTAAGGAGGTGATCCTCAGAGAAACCTCTTCCCCATAATCCTCATGGCAGAAAAATAGGCATGTAACACCAAAAGAGTTTCTGCTCCCTGAGGGGTTTCACTATTTTTGCCACATTTCTTTCCCATTTTCCATGATAACAGTCATATTTTACAATACTGCAGGTAGTTGTGTCTTAAGAGGTGCCACAATAATGAAGATTAAAGTGCAGGTTCTACCAACAGCCAGGTAAAATCCTGCTGACTACACCAATTGCACCACACAGGTCGTGGATTTAAAAGTACTTATTTTTTATTTGATAAGAGTACCTTCTCAGGGGATCATCACAAACCACAAGTACAATTCCTTTCCTTTACTTGTCATTCCTTAACTCCTTGACTAGTGAGCTTTGTACTCCTCCTATCCCGAATTTGACCCCTGGGGAAAGTGGATCAGCTTCTTTTCAACCTAGACCTGGGAGCATTTCCAGGTCAGGGAGAACCTCTCCAAGATAGGGGAGCCTGACCCCATCAGCACCCTTTAGCGGCACCCTAGGACCAGGCTGAACAGTGTCAGATGTATACTTGGTCAGACCCTAAACTAAATAAAGCTTGAAAACCCTTCATTAAAAGGTTACACATGGGCAGCAGTAGCTCAGTTGGTAGAACGGGTTGTCCAGCAATCGGAGGGTCGCAGGTTCGATCCTGGCTCCCGGCATGAGAATGCAGCTGTTGTGTCCTTGGGCAAGACACTTAACCTACCTTGCCTGCTGGTGGTGCTTGGAAGGATTGGTGGCGCCAGTGTTCAGCAGCCTCACTTCTGTCAGTGTGCCCCAGGGCAGCTGTGGCTACATAGTAGCTTATCATCACCAGCGTGTGAATGACTGTTGTGTTGTAAAGCGCCTAGGGGGGTTCTTGAACTCTAGTTAGGCGCTATATCAAATACAGGCCATTTACCATTTTTTAGAAGGTCTCAGTAAGACAAGTGCATTACTAGGAAAGGAGGAATCAGCACGTTTGAACAGTCGTGGGGGTCCCCTTTAGAGTGTTGAATATGAGGGGCTCACCCTTAGGGGGAATGGTGCAATCAAAGAGCAGGTGGAGGGTGCCCTTTGGAGTGTTGAATGCAATTTTTTGTATTTTTCATGACAGGTTAAGCAGTTGGGAGCCCCTTGGTGGCCATGGGGCCCTTTGTAGCCGGATTAGTTTGCTTATGCCTTGGGCAGCTCTGGATCTGAATAGTTTCTGAAGGCACTGTAACTGGGCAAAAGAAATGTAGCAGCCCTGGACAGAGAGCTAGTCCATTGCAGGGGGACACTCACATGCATGTGGGCCAATTTAGAATTACCACTTAAACCAGCATTCATGTCTTTGAGGGGCCACTATGTTCCTGAGAGGAAAGTCAACTTCATTCTCGTCTTTCACATTATTATCACTATTAAATGCCTGGTTGATAGCTACAAGTATCATATGTATGTCAAATGGGTGGGGAAATTAAATAATTTCCTTCTTGAATACTAGGAACATAAACTTAGGAAAGGATTCCTGCATTCTACATGCAAGCATTTAGTTTTAATCACGAATGGTCTGGAGGGCTTCATTACATCCAACTCATGAAAAAAAGTCATGCAATTCTCCTTTTTTAAGTGTCTAGCCTGCAGACAATTAGTGATTATAAGTTATGCAGAAGCTACTTTGGCATCGAGTGGCCTTCCAGAAAGTTTGTAAATTTGTGGCTTTTCCGGGGTTTCATTAAATGGCGTCAGTGGAGACATTTGTTGGAAGATTTTTTTTTTTTCTGTAAACAGCATCATCATGTGTCACCAGCAAAGCCAACCCCACACATTCTGCTCTTTGGCTTTGTGGGCTCCATCACATCAGCCTTTACTGCTAAACAAACTCTGTAAACCGTTATTTTACATTCTTTAACTGAATGACACAGCAGCTGAAAATAATGAAAGACACTAATCAAGCGTAAACGTGAATGGAAAAAGAGCTTCTATGGCCCCAAGTGTCACCAAAAATAACTTTAATTTGTCAGAGTCATAAACTGAATTAGACACAGTCAAGAAATAGAGCTGCCAAGAGCGTTTCATGTATTTAAGCCTAGCATTTCATTTTCCGGTGTCTTGTATCATGTCACCGCTATACTATCAGGCCTGAACCATTTCCATTTGTAGTTTTAGTCATGTTAGCTCCAGTGTGATGAACACCACAATTCTTTATAGATGTACAAAATTCCAAGGATCAGGGAATGACATCCAGCAAACTCAAGACACTGATGTAGTCAAAGAAAGAACATAATGGAGCAATGCATGTGCTAGAGGTTAACTCTGAAATTGATATTCTTTTCTTAATTACCTTGGGTTCTCTAATTGGTTTTATTTATCTATCTATTTTGTATCATTGTAGTCCATTGAACTTCTGTCGAACTTCACCGGCCACTTTATTAGGTTCACCTGTTCAACTGCTTGTTAACGCAAATATCTAATCAGCCGATCACATGGCATGTAGACATTGTCAAGACCTGCTGAAGTTTATACCGAGCATCAGAATGGGGAAGAAAGAGGATTTAAGTGACTTTGAACGCGGCATGGCTGTTGGTACCAGATGGGCTGGTCTGAGTATTTCAGAAACTGCTGATCTACTGGGATTTTCATACGCAACCATCTCTAGGGTTTACAGAGAATGGTCCAAAAAAGGGAAAATATCCAGTGATTGGCAGTTCTCTGGGCAAAAATGCCTTGTTGATGCCAGAGGTCAGAGAAGAATGGCCAGACTGGTTTGAGGTGATAGAAACACAACAGTAACTCCAATAACCAATCGTTTGATAAGGTGCCACATGAGAGATTGGGCATCAAACTAAAAGAAGTGGGAGTTCAGGGTGATGTTTTTAGATGGGTGCAGAATTGGCTCAAACACAGGAAGCAGAGGGTGATGGTGCGAGGAACCTCATCAGAACTGGCCGATGTTAAGAGTGGTGTTCCACAGGGGTCAGTGCTAGGGCCGCTGCTGTTTTTAATATATAAATGATTTGGATAGGAATATAAGTAACAAGCTGGTTAAGTTTGCAGATGATACCAAGATAGGTGGATTAGCAGATAATTTGGAATCCGATATATCATTACAGAAGGACTTGGATAGCATACAGGCTTGGGCAGATTTGTGGCAAATGAAATTTAATGTCAGTAAATGTAAAGTATTACACATAGGAAGTAAAAATATTAGGTTTGAATACACAATGAGCGGTCGGAAAATCGAGAGTACACCTTATGAGAAGGATTTAGGAGTCATTGTGGACTCTAAGCTATCAACTTCCAGACAGTGTTCAGAAGTCATTAAGAAGGCAAACAGAATGTTAGGTTATATAGCACGGTGTGTGGAGTACAAGTCCAAGGAGGTTATGCTCAACCTTTATAATGCACTGGTGAGGCCTCATCTTGAGTACTGTGTGCAGTTTTGGTCTCCAGGCTACAAAAAGGACATAGCAGCACTAGAAAAGGTCCAGAGAAGAGAAACTAGGCTGATTCCAGGTCTACACGGGATGGGTTATGAGGAAAGGTTAAAAGAGTTGAGCCTTTACAGTTTAAGGAAAAGAAGATTAAGAGGAGACCTGATTGAAATGTTTAAAAGTATGAAGGGAATTAGTTCAGTAGATTGAGACTGTTATTTTAAAATGAGTTCATCCAGAACACAGGGACACAGCTAGAACTTGTTAAGGGTAAATTTCACACAAACATTAGGAAGCTTTTCTTTACACGAAGATCGATAGACACTTGGAATAAGCCACCAAGCAGTGTGGTAGACAGTAAGACTTTAGGAACTTTCAAAACTCGACTTGATGTTTTTTAGGAAGAAATAAGTGGAAAGGACTGGCAAGCTTTGTAGGGCAGAATGGCCTATTCTCGTCTAGAGTGTTCTAATGTTCTAATGTTACAACTGAGGTATGCAGAAGAGCAGCTCTGAGCACACAACACATAGAATCTTAAAGTAGATGGGCTACAGCAGCAGGAGACCACACCAGGTGCCACTCTTGTCAGATAAGAACAGGCATCTGAGCCTACTTTTCACACACACTCACCAAAATTTGACACTGGAAAAATGTTGCCTGGTCAGATTAGTCTCGATTTCTGCTACAACGTTCGGATGGTAGGGTCAGAATTTGGTGTCAACAACATGGAAGCATGGATTGATCCTGCCTTGTATAATTGGTTAAGGTTGGTGGTGGTGGTGTATTGGTGTGGGGGGTATTTTCTTGTCACACTTTGGACCACGTAAGCATCATTTAAAGGTCACAACCTATCTGCATTTTGTTGCTGACCTTGTCCATTCTTTTATAACAGTAGTGTACCTGTCTTTTGATTGTTGCTTTCATCAGGATAATGCTTCAAGTCACAAAGCTCAAATCATCTCAATCTGGCTTCTTGAATATGACAATGAGTTCACCATACTCAAGTGGCCTCCACAGTCACCAGATCTCAACCAATAGAGCATCTTTGGGATGTAATGGAACAGGAGATTCACATCATGGATGTGCAGCTGACAAATGTGCAACAACTGCATGATGCTATCATGTCAATATGATCCAAAATCCCTGAGGAATGTTTCCAGCACCTTGTTGAATCTGTGCTACAAAGAATTACAACAATTCTGAAGGCAACAGGGGGCCCAACCCGGTACTAGCAAGGTGTACCTAATAAAGTGGCCAGTGGGTGTATATGAAAATGCTAAGGGTTGTGTCTGTTGTCACACAATTACTTGCTGGCTACTGGAGCTAAACCCTTGATCTTAGTCTTAATCGAAAGCTTATTATGTGATACGTGCAAGTGACCCAAACAAAGTGGCCACCGACAACCTCCATGAAATTATAAAGATTCTTGTCTTTCTTACAACAAACTGCACAGGCAAAATGATCGAGAAGGTTACATGGAAGAAAGAATAACAAGAGCTGCAACATCTGCTGAGAATGAACCAAATTCCCATAGATGGTTACAGGATAAGAAGAAGAAGAATGACAGCCAAGGTATCCTCTGCATGTCAAGCACATGCAATGGGGCAGCCTGGTAGTACTTGAAAACTGCTGAGCTGGGACATCGATCTTGGGAGGACCGAAGGTCTGCATGTTTTCTAGTTGACCGTAAGAAGGCCTTTGATACAGTGCCACAAAATCAACTTTGGATTACAATATTAGAGATGGGTGTCCTTGCAAATATTATTAAACTGGTTTCTCAGTTATAACAAATACATGAGGAAATGAATGATCAGAATATTAGCTAGACAAAGTGATTGGTGGTGTGATACCAGGTGTATTGTCTCCTCTTAACTTCTTCATCTATATACAGAAATGGTAATGAGAGAGGTGTCAAAAGAATACGAGGAAGAACTCAAAACTGGAGGATGAATCATTAATAATTTGAGATATGTGAATAACATTAAGCTGATTGCTTCCTTAGAATCTAATGAATAAAAACTAGTAGATGAGTAAATCAAACTAGTGACAACTAATGAGGTTACAAAAAACAAAATAATGGTGTCAGCGAAAGAGCATCATTCAATGAAAATAATTATTGCAGCAAAGGTAGTGGAGTAGGAACAGCAACTGCATACCACCTGCACTTCAGAAGAGGTCATCAGCCTGAAGCTAAGGCATGTTTGGGACCAGCCAGTACTTGGATGGGAGACCAACCAGGAAAGGCTTGGGTCTCTGCTGGAAGAGGTGTTGATGAGTCCAGCAGGGGCTGCTTACCCTCTGGTCTGTTAATGGATTCCAATACCCAGTGCAGTGGCGTGGACACTGTGCTGTACAAATGGAGCCATCCTTCAGATGAGACATAAAACAGGTCCTGACACTCTGTGGTCATAAAAAATACCTGGACATACTTTGTAAACAGTAGGGTGCATCCCGATGTCCAGGCTAAATTGCCCACCATGGCCTAACCATTCTGGCCCTCTAATTATCCCGTCTCTAATTGGCTGTCTCTCTCACCATTTCACCATCTAACAGCTAATGTGTACTGTTGCAAAAATGGCTGCTGTCACATCATCCAGGTTGATGCTGCAAGAGGAATGGATGACAGACAGCCTTTCACTATCTATCTATCTATCTATCTATCTATTGTGGCAGCTGGCCCGGACACAGACAGGCAGTCACGCCAATGTCACCCAACACACGTTTATTATACATTATATACACAGTTCAAGTGCTCACAAACCCCGCAAGTCCCCAAAGTCCTGGCCTTTTCCCAATGCCTCACTCTCTTCAGGCCTTCTCCTGCCTCCTCCAGAGACCTCATCCACTACACTCTCAACTCCAGCCATTCAATGAGGGGAGGTGGCCCCTTTCATAGCACCCGGTGTGCTCCAGGTAGGTTCTGGCAATCTTCCACCGACACGCCCCAGTGTGGCGGAAGTGCCGGCTACATCTCCGGAAGCACTCCGGGTGTCCCCTCTCTTCTTCCCCCCAGCACTTCCATGTGTGGTGGAAGTGCTGAGGTCCAAGGCTCCAAAGGCATAGGGCTGCCCCTTGGCGGTGACCACGGGCCCCTACAGGGTGGAGCTTCAAAGCTCTGTACCCGTGGCCTCCAAAGGTACCAAGGTGGTCGCCCCCACATGGTCTGGGGAAGGCACAAGCCCTCCTCCGGTCCTCCTGGGCATCCCAGCTGGGTACCACCCCCATCCGGGTACCACACTATCTATCTATCTATCTATCTATCTATCTATCTATCTAGCTATCTATCTATCTATCTCTCTCTCTCTCTCTTTCTCTCTGGAGTCTCCTTAAAGGTTCTTTCAGCTGGGGTTGCTTTTTTGTAACGTTTCTCCCAGAATTCCTCTGACAGAATACAGATGTGATGATAGTTTAACTAGTGACCCTAAATTAACGCCTTGCATGTGAGAATGCCCTAAGATGTACTAGCATCCCATCCAAGGAAGGTTCCTGTTTCATGCTTATTGTAATTAGTAATGATTAGCGAAACTGACAAGTTTCAGATTGCACGCAGTTTCGCAAAACATTCACTAAAATTTTTTTAAAGGCAATTTCACAATTGTGAAATGCAAAACTCACTAAAAAGAGTTTTGAGATTGTTTACAGGTTTTTTGGGATTGAAGAAGAAGAAGACAGACTCACAGGACAAATACTACAGCTGATTAATTATTAATCAATCATTAATCGATAATCAATAAATGTACCGCAGTTGGATTCCGAGGGAGAAATTTTATTCGCAGCTTCACTCGGTAGTTGATGGGTGCCCATGAGGTGACACTCCTCTGATCATGGGTGATTTCAATGAAGCCACTGGCACCGACAGGGCTTGCTATGAAGATTGTCTTAGTCCCATTGGGTCTGGTGGCCATGGTGAAAGTGGCTCCATGTTCCTTGACTTTGCAAAAGGTCAGGGGCTGTGAATCGCTCGATTCTGGTTCCAGCGCCCAGAATCGCATCATTTGACTTGGCACTCCAATATTGGTGGTGGTGTGGTGAAGGAGATCGATCACATCCTCGTGGGCAGACACTGGAGGCTTTTGCAAAACTGCAGGGTCTACAGAAGTGCCCAGTTTGTGAATTTTGACCACAGACTTCTTGTTGCTACTCTTAGTATCCATTTTAGGTCCAGTAGGTTACCACTTTCTAGGAAAATGAGCCTGGACTTGGCCAGACTTCAAGACCAGGCTGTTTCTAAAGAGTTTGCACGCAGTTTGTGTGAGGAACTTTCAGATTTGGGTACAACTGCTGATCCTAAAGTGATGTTGGAGACCTTCCATGACAAGACCCTGAAGGTTGCTGGGTGTTGTGTTGGCGTTACCGGTGTTCCCAGAAGGAGGTGTTTCATCTCGCAGGGCACCCTGGATATCATCGAGAGAAGTCACAGAGCACAGCTCAATAGCAACTCTGGTCTCTACCGGGAACTGAGAAGGACGGCTGTGAGGGCTCTGAGGGCAGATAAAGAGGCATTTGTTAGAGGAATCGGTGAGCAAGTGACACACCATCAGCGGTCTAGTGACCCACGCCTTGCTTACAGAGGAATCAAAGCATTACGCACATCTGAATCTGTTCCTCGGAGAGTCGCATTCAGGGCAGCTGATGGAACGGTCCTTTGGGATGACACTGCAGTTATGACCCGCTGAGCTGGCTACTTTGAGCAAGTTGTTCAAAGCTGATCCTCCGGTTAGCACGTTGGATATCTCTGGGTCCAAGGTTCATGAGGCTTATCCTCCAATTAGCTGTGAACCACCCAATCTCATTGAAATTACACAGGTGATTCACCAGCTGAGGGGAAGAAAGCCTGCAGAGATTTGTGGTATCTGGGGTGAACTTCTCCAGGCTGCTGGTAAGGCTGTCCTCCTGGCATTGCAAGCAATCTTTGCTTCCATTTGGGAGACTGGCATCATCCCAACTGACTGGAAAACAGGACTTGTCCCAATCTGGAAAGGGAAAGGTGATTGCCTGGATTGCAGCAACTACAGGGGGATAACACTGCTCACGGTGCCGGGGAAGGTCCTTACTAGGGTTGTCCTCAATAGGATCCGTGATCACTTGCTCACCTACCAGCAACCAGAACATTCTGGCTTTACGCCTAAGCAGTCTACCATCAAACGCATCCTGGCACTGTTGGTTCTTGTGGAGCGCAAACGTGAATATCGGCAGAGTTTCTTTGCTGCCTTTGTCAATTTTCGTAAAGCATTTGAATAAGTTGATCAAGCTGCCCTGTGGGACATCCTGAGGGTTTGCGGGATCCCCCCGAGGTTGCTGGATATCATGGCCGGCCTGTACACTGTTACTGTGAGTGCTGTGCAGAGTGGAGGCAGAACCTCTGCAGTTTTCTCAGTTGATTCTGGGGTTCGTCAGGGGTGTGTTCTTGCTCCTATTCTGTTCAATGCTTGTATGGACTGGGTGTTGGGCAAAGTCATGGGGTCCAGCGGCTGTGGGGCATCTGTAGGTGAAGAAATATTCACGGATCTTGAGTTTGCTGACGATGCTGTCATCTTCACGAAGTCAATGGTGGCTCTGATCAGGGTGCTCAAGAGACTGAGTGAGTAGTCTGAGTATCTGGGCTTGCGAATGTCCTCAATAAAAACCAAGATCCAGAACTTTAATGACCTCTTGGGCACAGCCATCAGCAGTGTGTCTGTCTGCGGAGAGGGTGTCAACCTTGTCAAAAGTTTTACTTACCTTGGCAGTGAAATTCATGTCTCTGGTGACTCTTCCTGTGAAGTCAATTAATGGATTGGGAGAGCATTGGGGGTCATGAGGTCGCTGGAAAGGGGTGTGTGGTGCTCCCGATATCTATGCAAAAGGACGAAGGTCCAAGTCTTTAGAGTTCTGGTGCTTCCTGTCTTGCTATATGGTTGCAAGACATGGACGCTATTCAGTGACCTGAGATGAAGACTGGACTCCTTTGTTACTGTGTCTCTCCAGAAAATCCTTGGGTTCCATTGGTTTGACTTTATGTCGAATGAGCGGTTGCTCATGGAGTCCTGAATGAGGCACATTACCTGCATTGCGAGGGAGCGTCGGTTATGACAATATGGCTATGTGGCACGTTTCCCAAATGGTGATCCAGCTTGTAATATCCTCATTGTTGGAGACCCGAGTGGCTGGACCAGGCCAAGGGGTCGCCCATGTAACACCTGGCTGCGGCAGATGGAAGGTCATTTCCGGAGGGTGGTACTGGACCACTTGTCTGCCTGGGAGGTTGCCAACCGGATTCCCGAGTTGTTTCGTTGTGTAGTGGGTGCGGCAACGCATTGTACCAGTGCATGCTCCCCAATTTGACTTGACTTGACTTGACCCCACCATTGTTCCTAATCATGCCCTTTATTTTAGTGACCACCCTAGACCTGACCAGCAGTGCCTTACTTACAACACAAGCCAAGTTGGCTTAGCTAATGAGTCACAGCTCATCCATGATTGTAAATTCAAGGGTCTACTGAAATAAACCCAGCAATACTGCTTTTTTGGTCTCCATAAAACCCACACACAATAAATTAAAAGTAAAATAAAAGGTGAACAGAAAAAATGTAACCTTATGTACAAACTGAATCATCTAAAAGATCCTCAGCTGGCAAACCATTTTCCCCTGCAGTGAAACCCAGCTGTGCTCTGAACGTTGCCTTTGAACTGGCTTTAAACCAGTCTCACTCTCTCAAAATGTCACAGAGACCGAACTGTCCCACTGCTGAGTTAGTTTTGACTTCAAAGGGTTGGGATGTGCCTTGCTTTGCAGTCTATTTTTTTTCGACTTGGTGGCAGAGCTGCTTAATGGAGAGTTTTAGCACTGCTTCAGCAATGGGATTTGTATTGATAAGAGTGCACACTTGAGTAGGAGCACCTGGACTGACACAGAACATTGGGTATGGTATGCTTTGATAACATTTATTTTACAGCTTTGCATTGTTTTAATTTTAGTTGTAAACTGTGCTGCAGCCAAATGTTTAAGGGGCTTGGACCCATCCTGGTCTAGATAAGATGCATTTCTATCACAAGGTCCACTCAAGCATGCTACTAGAACAATTAAAAATAACCAGTTAACATAACTTACATGTGTTTATGCCCCCTCTACACCTACATGTCACCCTCCTCCAGTTACAAGTACACCATAAACGTGTTGAAAATGAAGGCAAGTGGGAGACATACCTCAGAGAGGGGCATTAACCTTGTTGCAACACTGCCATCTGGTGGAGCTATGCCTGCAATGCTCATAAATTAAAAGGTAGGATTGAACTTAAAATTCTATGACAATGGGTCTCATGAATTTCTAATGGTTTCTATATATATATCTGAATATTTTGTATCAATTTTTAGCAAGCCAATTTTTAAAGTGGCATAAATATACTTGGTTATGATAGATAGATAGATAGATAGATAGATAGATAGATAGATAGATAGATAGATAGATAGATAGATAGATTATGATCTGAACTCACACCAGAATGACTGAAAAGGAAGAAAATTAGAAATTGATAATTATTATTTAATTTAAAGTATTTGTATTTAGCAGATTATTCTTGTGGACAAAGGAATAGTGTGAGATCTCCTTCCTTCAAAGCTTGTAGGAGTGGTGGCCCAGTAGTTAAGGCTATGTGCTGATATCTAGAAGGTTGCTGGTTCAAATCCCATTACTGCCTGAAGGGATTCTACTCCATTGGGTCCTCAACCTGAAAATTGCTCCAGGGGGTGTTGTGCAATGGCTAGCTCTGCATCCTGTTGTTAGTAAAACAGTTAGTTAGGCTCACTTCTGTCATCTTTGTCAGGACCTGTCATAAAATTTCTCTTTGTCCTGTGCCAGTTCTTCCAGGTTTTTTCCCCCTTGCTCCTCTGTCACCATATCTTTTAAACTCTTTCTTGGCCTTCCTGCTCTTGAAACCATCTTTCAACTCTTCTACCTGTCCTTGAGTCATCCATGTACCATACGTGTCCTGCCCATCTTTTCATTCTCGATACGCCTATTTCACTCAACTCCATTTACATGCCATCTTTTCTCTCACATCCTAGTTACTAATACTTCTTGGCCATCTTGTTCCTATAATCTGTTTCAAGCATCTTCGATCAAACACATCCAATCTTCCCTTAATTGCTTGGCTTTCAACTCCATAGAAGGCTACCGACACTACTTGTGCATTATAGACTCTTGATTTGGTCCACAGATTGATGTCTCTGCACCTTCAAAGTCCACTTTCTAACTTAAATACATCTCCTGACAATGATATAATCCACCTATCTTGCTATTAAAATAATCCAACAATTGTGAAACTCAGTCATCAGTCTTTGCTCTTTTACTAAGCGATGCTTCTGCAGTCTAGTGCTGCTCCAGCAGTCGCAGGTGGAAGAGTGAATAACAACTTCTGGCCGTCATGGTGTTTCTATACAGATGGAACCAGAAGGGACCGGACTTCCAGCGTGAGGTCGATATTCTTCCAAGAGCACCTCCTCCTTTCTCAAACTGGAAGAGAAAGAGAGATTAGCACATACACTTCAGCATAACCCATCCCCGTTGTGTTCTCCTACTGTACATGGAGTCCTCCCAACGCACTCCCACATCATATGTGTGTGTGACAACAGTAAAACACAAAGTCTCTGAAGATAACTTACTTAAAATTGTGGACAGGTGGAATACAAATTGGCAACTGAACATTTGTTTTCTTGCCATTTCTATAAATTACAATGCCTTGGGAAAGTATAAAGAGTATAAAACAATTTTTTGAGCTTAATGTCTCAAATTCTACATTTATATTCAAGTAAGGTTTTTTCTAGTTGATCTATAAAACATTTTACTAATGGGTAACAAAAAGAAAACAAACTGAAAACTCTTCAACAGTTTAATAAAATGGAAAAAATCAAAATTCCTTGATTACAAAACCCAACAGCCGATATGAGTGAGACAGAAATTCACCAAACGAGAGAGTCTTCAAATGCTTCTTAAACACATTGAGGGAGTAAGAAGTTAAAATGTAGATGGTGTCACACACGTGCGCTTAGGAGGCAGCCAATAAGCCTTAAGGTGAATGATCTTCCATGAGATGAAGGGTTGATTTTGAGTACTAATGCCTCTCTCTCTCTCTCTTACCAGACACAAAGAAGAAAAATAACAATCCTACACACTTACCTTCAGTACTTCCAGTTTCTCAAAATGGCCACTCCACACCAATCCTGTTTTCGTCTCTCATGGACGACATCACTTTCCAGTCCAACTGTGTTGACATCATTTCCGGCTACTAATGATGACGTCACTTCCGGCCCCACCATGATGATGCCACTTCCAGCTCTCATGGATGATGTCACTTCCGGTCCCGTCATGATGACGCCACCTCCTGCTACCTCTTGATGACATCACTTCTGGTTTTGCCATGATGACATCACTTTGGCCTTTCTGTATTGATGTCACTTCCTGCCAAATCACATCTTGTTGCCATCTTTATGTATATAAATCCTCATTTCAGCACTGTATTCTGTGAAATGCTTTGGTTTTTGATCGCATTTCATTCAATTTTCATCACGTCCAACGGACATTGTATGGGGTAATTTCCCCAATTCTTTATGTTTCCTGAGTCTGATTTATTTATTACAATGGGCAACTCATTCTACCAGCTAGAAGCTACAAACAAGGGGAGTATGGATTGAGATTTGATGCCCACCAGAAGTGGCATCTCCTGGCGCCATTCATTAGCAAGCCTGAGTGGCCATAAAGGTGCATAGGGCCTTGCAAGTGTCTCCATACATATAAGTGTTGACCCTTTGACTACTCTGTAGGCAAAAATCAAGGATATGAACCTAATTCAAGCTTCTACAAGAAGCCAATGTAATGATTTGAAAAGAGGAATGACATGTGCTCATCTCAGCTGGTTGAACACCAAATGGCTTCTGCACTGCAGTGATTTGGTGACACATGCTGGTACTCTTGCCAGCAGTGAGATGCGGTAGTCCAGAATCATGTGATAAGACCAAAGCCTGGACCAAGAGTTATATACTTATCCAATGGAAACTATGCATCCATCTACAGTATGTTCCGGAAGGCTCTGTGCCTAAGTAGAACATTCACATGTCATCTGTTCGACTTTGTAGAGCAAGAACTGGTTCAGTATAGATAATCTGGCATTGAAACTGTCATGCAGAACAGATGAGACATAGGAAGAAATGATTCTAAAACCAGAAAAAATGAATGATTCACTGATCTAGATTGAGAGCATTGGAGGAAGTCATTCCTACTAGATAAATTCACCTGAAGCTAGCGATGCAAGAAGGTTTCTGCCACTGCAGAATGTTAGCCAACAGCTGAGCAGTATTGTGTGGCACATCCCACCATACATTTTGTAGCCACTCCACCACAAAGTCAATGGTCTTTGGCAACTGAGATGACAATATCCAACTCATGCTCTGTTGAAGGTGGGTGTAACGAGTGCAATGATAAATGTATTTATTATCGAAGAACAAGGGCTTATCCTCATTGGTTTTCAAGCATACAGACACAGCAAGGTTGGGTCGCATAAGGCGTTTAGCTGCTGCAGTGGCATCCCACTGACAGCAACTCACCTATTGGCTGAGAAACACTGGCTTAAATGGAACACAGGGAGGAGTTAGGAAGAGTCAGTGCTTTTTACTAAGTCAAAAGTAACTCTGATGCTCCAAAACCACTGACAGTCACATTGTAAAGCTGGGAGACGAGTGTTGCATGAGTCGTACATAGATGTCACATTGAAGAGCGGGGGGGTCCCCTTGTACTTTTTCAGGAATTGTAGGTGTATTTCAGATTTATACCACTGGCCACGTCTATGAGAGTTGAGGAAATGACACCCTCTCAAAACCTTTATCGCCCCAGACGACTGCCTAGTTAACCTGTATGGTAGACCCCAGGGATAGTGACAGAAATTTAACATAACAGTGGAACATAATGTTGTTTCCGTGTCTTTATTTTCTATTTATTGCATGTCATCATTGTGTTTGTGCAGTTAATATGTTTTGAAAAATAGAACTCTGCACCTTTAAATGGATGATGGGGGGTGGTGGGGGGGTAACGCTATGAGTTCAGAGTACCAGGATGTCTTTTTACATAAAGCTATTTAACAGAAGAGTTTGTACTGCCAGGAATAAGTAGGTTAGGACAATTGATGGATGGATTATACAGTCACTACCACATCCGATACCTACAGGAGTGTCCAAGCCAGAATGTATGTCTTCCTGGAATGGCAATCCAAAGTTTGTCCATCATTTCTGACTCCAGTTCTGGTAGAACGGTGTTGTTAATTACCTTCAGAAAGCTGATCTCTTTCACTACCCAGCTAGAGATGGACATTTGAAATGGCTACCTGAATACACAGTACATCTGGCGTGTGCTCGACTCTTTAGTTTTGGAAATTGTGTTTGTGTACAATGGTGCATTATACTCGTGGGAAGGAGAAGAAGGGTTAGTAGCATAATTTATGCCAGCCTTATGGTCGCACACATTTTAGTTTGTGAAGGATCACACTACCTCTACCATGGTTCAGTCACGTCCAAACTAGTACTGCTAACTTGGCTGACAAGATGCTGAACTCTGGGGTGCCCTCCTGCCATCAGATCTACACCTCGTAGTTTATTCATATGTGGTACATTTATTAAACTTGTTTATTTATACACAGTGCATATACTGTATTACACTTGTTACTACTGTTGCGTTTAATTTATTAGTTGTTATTATTATTTATTTATTTACAACCCCAAATCAGATATTTGGCAAATCTAAATTAAAAAAAAAAAAAACAGTGATTCTTAAATTTATTTTGACTTTTACTTCATTGCACACAGTATGAATCCAAGATATTTCATGTTCTTTCTGGTCAACGTCATTTCATTTGCTGATATACATGGATTCCCGCATTCCGGGCCTGCAACACATTCCAAAAAAAGTTGGTACAGTAAAGCATTCACCACTTTGTAATGTTGCCATTTCTTCACACAACACTTAAGATGTTTTGGCACTGAGGATGCCAAGCGATGAAGAGTTTCAAGTGTTTAGTCACATTCTTCCTGCAAACACATCTTAATGTGTGCAATAGTATGTCACATTTTTCATTTCAAAATTCTCCACACATTCTCTACTGGGGACAGATTAGGACTGCAGTCAGGCCAGTCCAGTAGCCATACCCTCCTCTTCTTCATCTGCAGCCATGCCTTTGTAATGTGCTGTTGCATTGTATTGTTGAAAAATGCATAGATGTCCCTGGAAAAGATGTCATCTTGAAGGCAGCATATGTTGCTCTAAAATATCCAAGTACTTTTGTGCATTAATGCTGCCATCGCAGAAATATAAGTGATCTTTGCCAAGGGCACTGACACAACCCCACACCATTACAGACCCTGATTTTTAGACTTATTGCTAATAACAGTCTGGATCGTCCTCTTCGTCTCTGGTCCGGAGCACACAGTGTCTATTTCTTCCAAGAAAGATCTGGAATACTGATTTGTCTGACCACAATACGTGTTTCTACTTTCTGAAGGTCCACCTGAGATGCCTCCAAGCCCAGAGAAGTCAACGCCGCGTCTGAACAAGGTTAACATAAGGCTTATTTTTGCACAGTAAAGTTTTAATCCCTTTCGTTACTCCAGTACCCCCCACCGCTTGTATGAAGGTGGGTGGCAACACGAAATTTTCCAATATGCCATTTCTGCCAAGTATATATATGTCCTTACGGTTTCTGATGAGAGTTCATTGTCATCAGTGGCCTGAATCTTTTATTTGCCTGAATAATTAGTATGTAGTCAATATTAGAAAGTTTTATACCCAAATGTGAACGAAATAAGAAACTACTTGATGTAATGGTCAACCATGCTGAGAAACTTGAACAGTGTCCTTATCATTATAACAAATTACACATCATTACAATGTCAGAATCATCGCTCTCAGAGTCTTGAAAAATATGTTCTAATACCTCCGCTCCAGTCATACGTGTACTCCTTTTAGCCATTGTGGCGGATGGCTGAGACCCGGCCGGGATGCCCCTTTGATACTGGATCCGGGGGAGCAGCCATAGGATGCACACTACATCCCCCGGAACATTTGGTGGCAGCCCCCCTGGGTTGCATCTGGGCCAATACCTTGGAACACCGGAGCTCATCCCTGTTGGGCTCCATGGCCACCACCAGGGGGAGCTGCAAGGCAACGCAACCACACCCGGAAGTGCAGCCTAATCTAGGTTGGAGCACTTCCGGGTGAACTGTAAACAACAACAACATTTAGCTCAGAGAGCTTTACATGATGAAGAAAGAGAAAAAAGACAAATAAGAATTACAATTAGGGAACACTAATTAACATAGAATAAAAGTAAGGTCCAAAGGCCACGGCGGGCACAAAAAACAAAAACAACTCCAGACGGCTGGAGAAAAAAATAAAATCTGCAGGGGTTCCAAGGCCACGAAACCACCCAGCCCCCTCTAGGCATTCTACCTAACATAAATGACCTCAATCAGTCCTCATTGTATTCAGGGTTCACATGGAAGAATTTGATGATGACGGTCATGTGGACTTCTGGCCTTTAATCCATCAATGTGGGGACATCATGGTGCTTTGATCAGGTGGTGATGGCGCAGAAAACCGGAAAAAGAACAGAAGAGGAAGTCGGGGTCAGTACAGATTTTGGAGCCACCATGAATAATAATGATGGTTAATTGAATATACAGAGCATCAGGATTTAACTAACATGAAGTTATGAGAAAGCCATGTTAAAGTAATGTGTTCTCAGCAGTGTTTTTTAAAGAGCTCCACCATATCAGCCTGGTAAATTCCTATTGGCAGGCTATTCCAGATTTTAGGTACATAACAGCAGAAGGCCGCCTCACCACTTCTTTTAAGTTTAGCTCTTGGAATTCTAAGCAGACCCTCATTTGAAGATCTAAGGTTACGATTTGGAATATAAGGTGTCAGACATGCCGATATATAAGATGGAGTGAGATTATTTAAGGCTTTGTAAACCATAAGCAGTACTTTAAAGTCAATTCTAAATGACACGGATAACCAGTGTAGTGACATCAAAACTGGAGAGATGTGCTCGGAGTTTCTTTTCCTAGTTAAGATTCTGGCAGCTGCTTTCTGCACATGTTGTTTGGGTGGTCCTGAGTGGAGTGCGTTACAGTAATCTAGTCGGTTAAAAACAAAAGCGTGAACTAATTTTTCAGCATCTTGCAAAGTTATAAGGGATCTAACTTTTGCTATATTTCTTAAGTGAGAAAATGCTGTCCTGGTAATCTGATTAACATGTGAGTTAAAATTCAGGTCAGTCAATAGTTACCCCTAAATTCTTTACATCCGTCTTGACTTTTAATCCTAATGCATCAAATTTATTTCTAATAACCTCATTATATCCTTTATTGCCAATCACTAACATTTCTGTTTTCTCTCTATTTAGTTTGAGAAAAGAAAGCCTTGGGCCACTACTCAGAGTGCAAGAGTCGGGAGGAGGAGGACGAAGCTTCCTGGGAGGAGTAGTGGAGGAAGAAGAGTGTGGTTTGGGGTCATTTACTTCACGTGCTGTTATGGGACTGTGTTAGGCTGAGGGACACGGAAAGAAAAATAAACCTTTTCATGTATTTCTACACGTGCCTCTGTTGTCAGTCTGTGTCAGGTCGATGCCTATATAATGCCTTTGTCACACCATATTTCAAACATTGTGTGTTCTACCTCAATATTGCTATCCACAAAAACAACATCGACTTAGCACATTGCGATCGCCATCGTGTTGCCACATTCAGTTTAGTCAGACTGCCAATCAACAACACTTGCTACTGAATGAAGGAGGGATCCAACACCACATGACCAACAAACGCAGTTCTCATTTGTTGAGGATCACCAAATATAAATGAATAATAAATAATAACAAGGGACCATCAAGCAGTATTAGTATACACCTCTCTCATATACTGGGCTGCCATATGGTTCCCAGCTATGTAACCCTTTGGGCTGGAGGGTTGCGTACTGCAGTATGGTTGCGAAACCCTTCAGCATGGGTCACATTTTGAAAAGGTTAAATGGCATTTGTGAATGTAACTCTGTAGTGTGGTGCTTGACAAAGGTTTGCCATAGTAATGCTTTGCCCGTGGGCTTATATCAGCTAGTGATAAATGACATTTCTTGATGCAGTGCCGTCTGAGGGATCGGAGATCACGGGTGTTCAGCTTAGGCTTGAAATCACTTCATTATTGAATTATTTGACCTCATTACTGGCCCTAATTCGCCCCGTTCTAACTTTTTTTAGAATGTGTTGCAGCCCTGAAATGTTGGAATGGATGTTCAGTGTATTAATGAATGACATGAAGCTGACCAGACAAAACATGAACTATCTTGGGTTCATGCTGTCTGCAATGAAATAAAAGTTAAAGTAAATGTCAGAATCACTGTGGTTATTTTTTATTTTCATTTTTCATACCGTCCAACGGATTTCAGCTTGTATTTATTACTATCGATTCCCTAACCATTTATTTTTTATTTATAGTATATTCTAGTTCTTGATCTGTCTTGAACTTGTCCTGCATTTATGAATATGTTGCACCGCAGTCCTGGTGAATGTTATTCGATTCCACGGTATGCTGCAATATGGAGTATGGACGGTATGACAATAAAGCCACTTGACTTGACTCGACTTGAATTGATATTAAATTGATTCAACTGAATATGCAAATCAAGTAGCAAACCGTGAGGGGTTATATTTTTGGAGTTCACTACAATAGGCCTGTCTACTTTACTCCCTTACCCTGAGGCTAATGACCTAATTGTGTTACGATGAAGGTCACCACCATCAGTGGTCAGTCTCATGACCAGGGATGTTAAAAAGAGCAACACACTCGGGTAACTGTCAACAGAGACCCGATTTACAACAAATTTTTCTAAAAAGAAAACAACAGTAGTATTAAATGGTGATTTATATCTTAGGACATCATGCTGGGAGAAAATCTTTTAATTACCCTTTAGCATCTTTGACTCTTAGGCTCATAAGGCTTTTTTAACTGTGCTAAATAAGCTAACATTGTTCTTTCTTAGAGATGAAGCTGTATTCAACTTATCTTCAAAAGGATGCCATGAGATTCCCAATATAACAAAGGCGCTTTATACTGGTCTTTAAAGTAGGCAGACACTTCTGTAGGAAGTGGACTCTGCCCTCCTTCAGTCTCATCAACTGGAATACTTTCCATTATTAACGTTACACTCATCCTCTTTTACCTTTTTAAGTTAATGTTCTTACCTATAATTTGCATGCTGTAAGAGGGAGCTGATAATGTTTTTGGCTTTTTAAAGAAAACAACAAGTTATGGATTTGACACGTTTTATTTACTCAACATGTCCACACCCTTATTACGTCTTTGCAACAACTTCTGCAATCCGTCAAACAAGAGCTCTGGTGGTTGGTGTTTTTTTTTTCCCTTCAGGTGGAGTGACTGGAGTTATTTCAAAATGTTCATAAGGAAGGTTTATGTACACAAAAATGACAAACGTATTTTTTAATAGAAAAAGTAGCATGAAGACAACGTGAGAGGTTAGCTTTTTTAAAGCTATGCAGAGCTGAGAACTAAAGGGCAGCAGGGGCTACTCTACAGCAATCTAGTCTGATCATCATCATCTTATTATTTTTATTATTTTCCCACTTCTATGTAGGGCCGAAGTGCTTGATCAGTCTTCTCTCCATACAGTTCAGTCCTGCACCTCCTCACCCTTCAGATCTTCTTTTACTTTAATTATTAGCCTCCCTTGCTTTCTCTTCCCCTGTACTTCCATTCCCATCTCTCTTTAGCCCACATATTCCTTGTCTCTCCTCATCATCACATGTCCACACCACTTCAACCTACTTTCCTGTACTGTTCTTAGCTATCTCACCCAGTTTTGCTGTTCCTCTGATTATCTTATTTCTTATTCTGTCCTTTTTTGTAAATCCACACATCCAGCTGAACATTTTCATTTCTGCCACATCTAACTTCTTCTCCTGAGCTCCCTTTACTGGCTATGTCTCAGCTCCATACATCATTTCAAGTCTTACCACAGTCTTAAAAACCCTTCACCTTATTTCTGCGATCACACCACACTCCCGATACCATCTCCCAATTGTTCCATCCACACTACACTCTATGGGTTATCTCTGCATGCAGTTTTCCATCTTGGCCTACCCGCAGGAAAATGTGACTGCTCAGTGGTTGATCTTTGAGGGCTTGTTAGACTTTAAAGACATTCTCATTTATTTTTCATTTAAGAATCAACTTTGTCACAGTTGTTTCTCCTAAAATTCCTCTGAAGAAATAGCTTCAGACAAAAAGGAGACATAAGGAAAAAGGAGTCAGAATTAAGTTTGAAAAGTATGTGAGGTCTCTTTCTAGTCTTGTTTCAATTTCTTTCCAGACTTCATACAGTCATATGAAAAGGTTTGGGAACCCCTCTCAGCCTGCGTAATAATTTACTCTACTCCACTAAAAAGTGACCAAATATCTATCTATCTATCTATCTATCTATCTATCTATCTATCTATCTATCTATCTATCTATCTATCTATCTATCTATCTATCTATCTATCTATCTATCTATCTATCTATCTACAGTGTGAGATGTGGCCGGCTTGTCATCCCGGCCAATACCCCAGGGCACTAGATGAAGCCCTCCCTGCAGTATGGAGGTGCCTGGAAGACCAGCAGGGACTCATGGGACATGTAGTTTTTATACAAGACCCTGCTGGATACCACAGGGGCTGCAAGAGAAAGCTGCAGGGAGGACCGAAGACCTATTTGTGCCCTTTAACCCGGAAGTTTGTCAAAGGAGGAACGACGGGCTTCCGGAGTGAAAAGAAAGGACTTGTACCTGACTCAGAAGTGATTGAGAGTCACATGGACTGGGGATGGGAACACTTCTGGGTCAGGATATATAAAAGGACTATGGGAGCTCCCAGACGGAGAGCTGAGCTGAGTGGTAGGAGGGCAACGCGTCTGGGAGTGGAGGATTGATTATTGTTATTGGAGTACTGTGGTTATTTATGAGTAGTGTGGAGTGGAGGGTGCTTAGTGCACGTAATTATTATAATAAAAAGAGTTATTGTGGCACTTTTACCTGGTGTTTGGTGTGGTACCTGAGGGTTCAAGGGAGCGCTACTGTCCCCTACTGTCACAACAG
Organism: Polypterus senegalus; assembly: GCF_016835505.1. Taxonomy (NCBI): domain Eukaryota; kingdom Metazoa; phylum Chordata; class Cladistia; order Polypteriformes; family Polypteridae; genus Polypterus; species Polypterus senegalus. The sequence continues at coordinate 136,598,660 of NC_053165.1, read as the reverse complement.
TCATATGAAAAAGTTTGGGAACTCCTCTCAGCCTGCATAATAATTTACTCTCCTTTCAACAAAAGATAACAGTGGTATGTCTTTCATTTCCTAGGAACATTTCCTGGTGTGTTCCGAACAAACATTTTTAGTGAAGCAGTATTTAGTTGTATGAAATTAAATCAAATGTAAAAAACTGGCTGTACATAAATTTGAGTCCCCTTGTAATTTTGCTGATCTGAATGCATGTCACTGCTCAATACTGATTACTTGCAACACCAAATTGGTTGGATTAGCTTGTTAAGCCTTGAACTTCATAGACAGATGTGTCCAATCATGAGAAAAGGTATTTAAGGTGGTCAATTGCAAGTTGTGCTTCCCTTTGAATCTCCTCTGAAGAGTGACAGCATAGGATCCTCTCAAAAGATCTGAAAACAAAGATTGTTCAGTCTCATGGTTTAGGAGAAGGCTACAAAAAGCTATCTCAGAGGGTTAAACTGTCAGTTTCAACTGTAAGGAATGGAATCAAGAAATGGAAGGCCACAGGCACAGTTGCTGTTAAACCCAGCAGGTCTGGCAGGCCAAGAAAAATACAGGAGCGGCAGATGCGCAGGATTATGAGAATGGTTACAGACAACCCACAGATCACCTCCAAAGACCTGCAGGAACATCTTGCTGCTGCATTCTACAATTCAGCACAATTTGCACAAAGAACATCTGTATGGCAGGGTGATGAGAAAGAAGCCCTTTCTGCACTCACCCCACAAACAGAGTCGCTTGTTGTATGCAAATACTCATTTAGACAATCCAGATTCATTTTGGAACAAAGTGCTTTGGACTGATGAGACCAACATTGAGTTATTTGGTCATAACAAAAAGAACACCGCATTTCAAGAAAAGCACCTGCTACTTACTGTCAAATGTGGTGGAGGTTCCATCAAGCTGTTGGGCTGTGTGGCCAGTTTAGGGACTGAGGTCCTTGTTAAAGTTGAGGGTCGGATGAATTCAACCCAATATCAACAAATTCTTCAGGATAATGTTCAAGCATCAGTCACAAAGTTACGCAGGGGTTGGATATTCCAACAAGACAATGACCCAAAACACAGTTTGAAATCTACAAAGGCATTCATGCAAAGGGAGAAGTACAACCTTCTGGAATGGCTGTCACAGTCCCCTGACTTGAGTATCATTGAAAATCTATGGGATGATTTGAAGCAGGCTGTCCATGCTCGGCAGCCATTAAATTTAACTGAACTGGAGAGATTTTGTATGGAAGAATGGTCAAAAATACCTCCATCCAGAATCCAGAAACTCATCAAAGACTATAGGAGGCATCTAGAGGCTGTTATATTTGCAAAAGGAGACTCAACTAAGTATTGATGTCATATTTCTGTTGGGGTGCCCAAATTTATGCACCTGTCTAATTTTGTTATGATGCATATTGCATATTTTCTGTTAATCCAATAAACTTAATGTCACTGCTGAAATACTACTGTTTCCATAAGGCATGTCATATATTAAAAGGAAGTTGCTACTTTGAAAGCTCAGACAATGATAAACAAAAATCCAAAGAATTAAGAGGGGTTCCCAAACTATTCCATATAACTGTATTTGTTGCTCATTATTGGATTGGTGTCTTTATTTGAGGTGACTTCCAACAACTGAGCTTTTGATTGGTTACACTTCTTCATTTCCATTTGGAGCACAGACAGCTTAAGCGACTCTCTTGTGGTCACACAGTGGGGTCAGCAGTGGGATTTGAACCCACAACCTCAGGGTTTGCAGTCCAAAGCCTTAACCACTGTTTCAAACTGCCTGACTTATCGTCTGGAATGAGTATGATCTTACTGGAGCACAATAATATAAGTCAGAGCAACTATAATATTATTCTGATCTAAGGACCACAAGTTTATATTCATAGTAAAGGGTTTTATTACCACAATCAACTGCCCATACGTTTCACCATAAATTACTGAGCGTACAATGAAAATACTTTCAAAGTGCAAGAAAACTGTGAGGACACTGCTTGGAAAATTTGAGCCCACTGTGACTTTGCTGAGATCTCTGCTGAAACACTTATGAGAATACCGGGGTATTTTGTCTCAGGAGCAAAATTAGACACAAGAAAATGTCTCTGTTTCATTTTGTTCTGATCTCATTGTTGTCTAAAGCACTTTGAGCTACATAGTTTGTATAAAAAATGTGCAATGTAAATAAATATTGTTGTTGTTGTTGTCTAGGAGAAACCAAAAAGATATTAAGGAGATCTCATTTTTGATTTTTCATTCCTATGGGTACCACTTAGGTGTTTCAATTTATCCACACTTTTCCTTGGCTCCCGCTGCAGGCTGACTAGTCCAGTCTGGTATTATTATAATTAAAGAATTGCTGCCCCTAACCCTGAAAACAATTCCAGAGCTTTTTCCAAAAGTAACCAAAATGAACCTCCACCCCGAGGTACCCTTTACCAGTTTTCATTTAATGGAAACCTAATATTACATGTGACGCCTGCTAATACTGAAAGTAGTTGAATGCTTTTGGAACTGTGACATTCTAACAGGCCAATTCAACGAATGATTCAAAGATGTCACTCCTGTGTGTAAACCTCTCCACTTATCCATTTGTTTCCATTTATTTCAGATATTCCAGGAGATGTGGGGTGCAAGGCACGTAGTCAACTTGGGTGGCATGCCAGAGCATTGAAGGGCAGATTCACCCATAAGGAACAAATTGGTGTCTCCAATCGAAAGGAAACCTGCATGTCTCTCATTACTGGGAGAATAAAATAAGGTGGAGAATCAGCTGAAAGGTCATTGAGACATGGGGCAGAATGTGACAACTCCACACAGACCAGAAGATTTGAAGCCAGGCTCATCGTGCTGTGAACCTCAGTAATCTTTGTGCTTCCACTAATCTAATGTCTCATTTTTAATTATTAAGGAAGGCACTCCTAATCTGTGATGTTCTGAAATTTACATTCTAAAGCTGGAAGAGGACGACGTTGTGTCCTAAACTTCAGAACAATGCTTTATTTTCAAAATGTCCCTTTATTAAACAGATGTGTTTTTTATTTTTGGTCTCATGTGAGATGATCCTTTATGAAAACGTGAAATCTCAATAACTCTAAATGCATTAATCACTTGTGGCTTAAGAGATTAAAAGCAGCTTTTAAGAAGGCCGCATGAAGCTTGGTGAACTTAATTGCTTGACATAATGAGTTGGAATTAGCTGCAGTTAAGTGTGTCACGCTGTTGTGTGGGCTCTCTTTGTTTTTGGGCAGCAGTCATTAAAACGAAGCACATGATTTTATTAGGCTTCCTTTCACTCACTCAGGCTTTAGGACTGCAATGGCACTGTGTTTCTCATGCCATCTGAAAATAAGAAATGAAATGTTTTTTTCAGGGAATTCTAAATCTTTACTTTAATACTAGTGAAAGAACGAATGTAATGGTTCACATTCTGTCTCTTCACCTGCTAAAGTAGATCATCCAATGCATTTTCTATTTACTGACTCCACAGCGGTGCAAAAATGCCCAATTACACCCACCATTGGTTCAAGGGGAACTGGAGCGTCACTGCTTTTGGTATTGTGCACTGCTCTGCCATGGAGGAATGGTGCCAGTGAGATCACACTTAGTGCCATATACTGTAATTCCAATATGTCTGAAAGGTCATGTTTAGTCAATGTCTGTTGTGAAGCCACCCAGGCCCACATGGGTAGGACACAAGTTCCACATAACGCCCAGTTTATTAACACTAAAGTGTGCACATAACACCAACACTTCAACACCTTCCTTACCGCCATTCCATCTGCCTCCACTCCTCTTCCGGCTTTGTCTTCTTCCTCCCAACTCTGGTCATTCAATGGAGTGAGGCGGCTCCTCTTATTCAGGTCCTGGGAGTGTTCCATGTGACCGATCAGTACTACCTGGAATTATTCACAGGTGAGCTGGAGGTCCTGTATAGCGGCCCCCACAGAACCCAACAGGGTTCACCAAACTCCAGCTCCCAACATGCCCTGCGGGAATCCATGGTGCCACAGCTGCCCAGGAGGGCCACCCTCTAGTGTCCCTAGGGAGGTATTGCCTCACCAATGCCCCCTCTCCTTGTCCTTCCACTCTGTTGGCTTCCTGGCCAGGTAGTGGCCATCACACTGTGTAACAAGGCAGAGCCTGTGGAGCCACAGTAGCTTCTGATTGTCATCGGGTGAACAGAGAACCGTGAAATCTACATGAACATGCAACAAATAGCCATGCCATGATAGACAAGAAGGTATTGAAAAGAATTCCAGCAAACAAGTTGACATTGGGCCAGTGAGCAGCTTACTGAACTTGTACTTCTAGTCATTTTGGGGTCCTAGAAGAACTTTACTAAGAGGCCCCTTATTGCAGTCCCCAATATTGGGGTCAGTAAAGTATTTAATTGGGTTATCCCAAGCCCACACGCCCATGGTCTGTCCATAGGGAGGCCATTGTGTGCACATTTGCGGGGTATGCGGTAGTGATGACATTGGTCCGGCTAACCAAACCATCACTGTCTGGCCAATGAAGGACTTTCTAAATTTGTACTGCCAGTGATTAACCCATTTTGGGCCACTAGGAGAACTTTACTAAGAGGCCCCTTGTAGTGGCCCTCCACATTGGGGTGAGTGAAGTATTTAATTGGGTTTTCCCAAGCCACACTGTCCATGGTCAGTCCAACTGAGTAGTGATGTCACTGGCCCAGTACAGTATTACCAAACCATCTCTGATTGGCAAAGAAAGGACTTTCTAAACTTGTACTGCCAGTGATTAACCAATTTTGGGCCACTAGGAAGACTTTGCTAAGGGGCACCTTGTAGTTGCCCTCCAAATAGGGTCCAGTACAAGATTTAATTTTGTTTTCCCAAAACCATACTGCCCATGGTGGGTGAACTGTGTGCATGTATGCTGGGATTAAATCATTTCATTTTGTTTTACAGTGTTGGCCAGATGAAGGCCTGTTGAGGTATTGTTGTAATTAAAATATCATTTAATTGAACTTGTCTGTGGTTGAGTTGTGTCTGGTGTTGGTGCTCTGAGGTGCCCGCTAGTGGTTACATCTTTTTCAGCTTCCAAATCATTAAGTTCTCCATCGGTAGTCTCAGTCGCTGTTGGGATTTTATCGACTTTTTTGTTTGTATAAATTTCAGAAAAGTAAATATTGATAGAATTGCAAATTCACCGTTTATTTAGATCACCCACATTGCTCCCGATGCACTTCAAACCCTCCTTGACTGCTCTTTTCCTGCTAAAATATTAAAAACAAATTATCTTATGGTCATCTTATGCCTTTTCTGCAATGTCTATGCAACGGCTGCAGGAGGAGAACAAGCAAACCAGACAGGACAGGGAAGAAGCCATTACCCAGACAGGAGGCCAGCGCGACAGTGCAGACGGAACAAATTGTACCCTGCCTCTGTGTAAATTAATGGAAGGACCAGTGATAACCGGGAGTCGGGTGCATTTCAATCTCCCATACAATAGGTGGCAGTGGTCCTCACATAGGAACCCAGTCAGGACACCCGTACAGATGCTTAGAGGTTGGAGTCCGGAAGTGCAGCCCTGTTGGGGTCCCAGGGTATCGTTAAGAAGGCGCTGACGGGGACGGACCTCCCTACTTTCTTTATGGCACAGAAGTGCTGCCTGGAAGATACAGCATGATGACACCTGAAGCATTCCCAGGTCCAGCAGAGTTAGAGTCGGGAGGTAGTGGACAACACTCAGCGGTGGATGGAAGGAGGAAGATTTATCGGTTTATTATTTAAATTGTGTGAATTCATCGTGCTTGTGCAGCTGGTCTGTGAAGAGGTGATTTTGGATAAGTGCTTTGTGTAAATAAGATCTTTTATTTTATTCCTATAAATGTGTGCTGTATTACTGTGTCTGTGGTTTGGGGCTCTCTGGCGCCCCCTTGTGGTCATACTGCCTTTTCAACCATTGCTCTCATAAGTCCAGCAGTTACTATTGGAATTATTTGCTTTCATAAAACATTTTTTCACAGCAACATTTTGAGCTGTTCATTTATCCATCACTGACTCATCTTTAATTTCCTACTGTTTTAAATTTGGAGATCGACTTATCCTGAATTGTATGTAAATGAAACCCTACATACCTCCTTTACTCACAAAAAGCTGTTTTTTGTTTGCTGAGTACCAAAAATGTAACTCTTTTGAGGCTGATATTATCAAAGTGTCACATATTTAGTATCATAGGGCTGATGGCAGCCTTACCAATCATCCAAAATGTCAATGTGATTCTTTCCTTTGTCACTAGGTGGCACCCTGCACATGATTAAGAGGGCAGCATATTGCTAGATGTAGCTGTTTGCTCCAAAACTGAAGTTTTTAAAATTGATACCTGCTTAAACCAGGGGCGTCCATCTCCTGTGCTGGAGGGCCACAGTGGCTGCAGGTTCTCCTCCCTACCACTTTGTTAATCAGTGACCAATTTCTGCTGTTAACTAACTTATTTTGCCTTTATTTTAATTGCCTTGTTTTTAAACACTCGATCCTCTGAATTGATCATTTTATTCTTTAAATAGCAGCCAAACAAAACTGAGATGTGAAGTGAGCCAACAGATTTCCAGCAAAGTCAGGACCTCAAACTCCACAAACAACTTCACTCCAACCAGTTTCTTAATTGGAAGTCGACTCCTGTAGTTAATGAAACCCATTATTTAATTCCATGGCTCTTTTTCTGCCACAGCCGACTTTTCTAAAACCGTTGATTTTCTTTTTTCTAAGTGCACCGTCAAAATGTTTTGTGGTCCTGAGCAGAACAATATTACTGAGACCTTTTCCTTTCTTTTTTTTCAGGTATTGCATGTCAGACACGGGTTAGCTGGCTTGTTTTGTACAGAGTGAGCCCAAAAGAAGTACCACATGTCAAACGTTTATTCTACAAAAACGCTACAAGATAAAAATAAATGTCATTACAACACAAGTAAGGGTATACAAAATAGATTTTGTTCACTGTGTTTTAAAAATGATGTCTTCAAGGTGGTGGCCTTCATTAGCAATACACTCTTTGAGACGACTTCTAAACACTTACATGACTCGTTTGGCCATTTCAAGGAGAATAGTGGCGACTTCATTGCCAATAGTTTCCTTGAGGGCTTCAAGGTTTTGAGGTTGGTGTGTGTATACCTTCGACTTGAGATAGCCCCACAGGAAGAAATCTCACGGAGCAAGATCAGGCGAATGTGAAGGCCACCCGACATCGCCGAACAAGGAGATCAGCTTCCCCGGAAACATCTCCCGCAAAACTTGCATGGATCTCCGCGCCTTATGAGCTGTGGCACCATCCTGTTGAAACCAGGCCTCCACCACATCCACTTCTTCTAGTTGGAGCCATAAAAAGTTCTGTAGCATTTCAATGTAACGTTCTGAAGTGACGGTGACTGTTTCTCCCCCCTCCTCAAAAAAGTAAGGGCCTACAATGCCAAATTCTGCAACGGCGCACCAATCTATAACAGGTTCACTGTGCAGGGGTCTTTAATTAAGTTCAACAAGGCCAGAATCAAAACAAGGTCCCTAGCGCATTACTTTGTCCTGGGGTCTATGATACTAGTAATATGGCCCTGGGTGTACATAAGGAGAATGAACAAACTTCAGCCAGAACTCTGGAACTGGCAGAGAGTATTCATATTATCCAGCCATCCATTTATAGACAGGGATGAGTTTTACAGTCATAAAGAGTGTTAGGATTATTTAATGGACACACAAGAGTTTGCACGGTGTCTGCATGTTCAAGTGGATTTTCTCTGGGTACTCAGGTTTCCTTCCACAGTCCAAAGACATGCAGGTTTGATGGATTGGTGACTCTAAGTTGGCCCTAGTGGGTATGTGGCACATGTGTGCGTGTGTGTGTGTGATGGACTGGTGCCCTGTCCAGGGGGATTGTTCCTACCTTGCACCCTATGCCAGCTGGAATAGGCTCCATCCCTCTACAACCCTTCTCAGGGTTTGAAAATGTGCAGAAGTAGCACAAGGAATGCAAGTGACTTTAAAGATTATTAAGTTTGGGATGCTGGGAGAAAGCACCGAAGTGCATGACAGCAGTAGGCAAAAAAGACCCCCTGAATTTTCTTAGCACACTGTGAAGGAATAGGCCCAAGGTTTGTTTCAAGAGCATGCACCCTGAAGGGGATGGAGGGGATTTTTCATGATGGCATCCAATTTTGAAAGCATCCTCTTTTCCACAACCCTTTCCAGTGTGTCCAGGGTTTTCCCTGTGACAGAACAAGCTTTCCTCATGTTTATTCAGGCAATGTGCGTCATTTGAACTCAGGTTCCTTCCCCAGGAGACCACTGTGTAGAACACCACACTGGCAACTATAGACTGGTAGAACATTTCCAGTAGCTTGATGCACACATCAAAAGACCTAAATCTTCTGAGGAAGTCCAAGCTTCTCTGGGCCTTCTAGTCCAGTGCCACTGTGTTGACAGACCAGCCCTGCGCCCCCAGGTACTTGTAGCTCTGCACCACTGTCAGTCATAACCCAGACTGTGACTGGTATCAGACGCTTTTTGGCATGTCAGAAGTCTACCACCAACTCTTTTGTCACTGCCATTGTTGAGCTGCAGGTGGTTCTCCCTGGACCAGAAGACAAGAAGTCCTCCATTTGGGTAGCGTGAACGCATGATGGCGGCAGATGTTGCAACTGCGATTTCCAACTTCACAGTATGACAAAAGCAGAATAAAATCCTTGAGCTCAGGTGTACAGCACTTGATCTTTGAGAGGTCCCTCATGCCCACCCTGGTCTTCAATCTGACATTGATGCATGACTTACGCTATAATGCAGCCCATGATATCTGCTAAAACTAACAATGTGCCTGCCCCAATGTACTTGTAGCCCTGCACCATTTCCAGTCCTCCTCCAAACTGGGACTGGTCTCAGAAAGTCTTTGGCATGCGAAAGTTCACCACCAATTCTCTTTTGTCTTGCCAATGTTGAGTTGCAGGTGGTTCACCCTGGACCACAACACAAAGTCCTCCTCAATCCTCCTGTACCTATGATGGAGGAGTCATCTGAGAATGTGTGTAGATGGCAAGTGCTGGTTTTGTACTAGATAGAAGTCTGTTGTGTAGAGACAAGAAGGGAGACGGGGCAGTTCCCTGAGGAGCTCCGGTATTACACACCACCATTTCTGACACACAGTCAACAACAACAACAACATTTATTTATATAGCACATTTTCATACAAACAGTAGCTCAAAGTGCTTTACATATTAAAGAATAGAAAAATGAAAGACATAATTATAAAAAATAAATCAACATTAACATCGAATAAGAGTAAGGTTCAATGGCCAGGGGGGACAGAAAAAACAAAAAAAACTCCAGACGGCTGGAGAAAAATAAAATCTGTAGGGATTCCAGACCATGATACCGCCCAGTCCCCTCTGGGCATTCTACCTAACATAAATGAAACAGTCCTCTTTGGATTTAGGGTTCTCACGGAAGGGCTTGATGATGATGATGGTCACGTAGACTTCTTCCTTTTAATCCGTCCATCATTGTTGGAGCATCATGAAGCTTTGAGTAGGTGGAGGTGGCGCAGGCCACCACCACAAAGAAACCGGAAAAAGAAACAGAAAAGAGAGTAGGGGTCAGTACCGATTTTAGAGCCACCATGAATAGTTATTATGATGAATTGAACATACAGAGTATCAGGATTAAGTTAAATTACGATTAAAATGAAGTTATAAAAAGGCCATGTTAAAGTAATGTGTTTTCAGCAGTGTTTTAAATTGCTCTACTGTATCAGCCTGGCGAATTCCTATTGGCAGGCTATTCCAGATTTTAGGTGCATAACAGCAGAAGGCCGCCTCACCACTTCTTTTAAGTTTTGTTCTTGGAATTCTAAGGAGACACTCATTTGAGGATCTGAGGTTACGATTTGGAATATAAGGTGTCAGACATTCCGATATATAAGATGGGGCGAGATTATTTAAGGCTTTATAAACCATAAGCAGAATTTTAAAGTCAATTCTGAATGACACAGGTAACCAGTGTAGTGACATCAAAACTGGAGTAATGTGTTCTGATTTTCTTTTCCTAGTTAGGATTCTAGCAGCTGCATTCTGCACTAGTTGCAAACGATTTATATCTTTTTTGGGTAGTCCTGAGAGGAGTGCGTTACAGTAATCTAGTCGACTGAAAACAAACGCGTGAACTAATTTCTCAGCATCTTTCAGTGATAAAGAGGTCTAACTTTACTTATGTTTCTTAAGTGAAAAATGCTGTCCTAATGATCTGATTAATATGTGATTTAAAATTCAGATTACAGTCAACAATCACCCCTAAGCTTTTTACCTCCGTCTTGACTTTTAATCCTAATGTATCCAGTTTATTTCTAATAGCCTCATTGTATCCATTATTGCTGATCACTAAAATTTCAGTTTTCTCTTTATTTAACTTGAGAAATTACTATTCATCCATTCTGAGATACTAGTCAGACATTCTGTTAGTGAATCAATAGAATCGGGGTCATCAGGTGCTATTGATAAGTACAGCTGTGTGTCATCAGCATAGCTGTGGTAGCTCACGTTGTGCCCTGAGATAATCTGACCTAACGGAAGCATGTAGATTGAGAATAACAGCGGACCCAGGATAGAGCCTTGTGGAACACCATATTGGATATCATGTGTCTTCGAGTTGTAATTCCCACAACTAACAAAGAATTTTCTCCCTGTCAGGTAGGATTCAAACCAATTTAAGACCCTGCCAGAGAGGCCCACCCATTGACTAAGGCGATTTCTAAGAATGTTGTGATCAATGGTGTCAAATGCAGCACTCAGATCTAAGAGGATGAGAACAGATAAATGGCCTCTGTCTGCATTTACCCGCAAGTCATTTACTACTTTAACGAGTGCAGTTTCTGTGCTGTGATTTGTTCTAAAACCTGACTGAAATTTATCAAGAATAGCATGTTTATTTAGGTGGTCATTTAACTGCATAATGACTGCCTTCTCTAGAACTTTACTTAAGAAGGGCAAGTTAGAGATGGGTCTAAAATTTTCAAGAGCAGAGGGGTCAAGATTATGTTTCTTAAGTAGGGGTTTAACTACAGCAGTCTTAAGACAGTCTGGGAAGACCCCAGTATCTAGTGACGAATTTACTATGTCAAGAACATTATCAATTAGCACGCCTGATACTTCTTTGAAAAACCTTGTTGGTATCGGGTCAAGGACGCAGGTGGAGGGTTTTAATTGAGATATTATTTTCAAGATATTATAAATTCACTCTGTTGGTCAGGTAGTCCATGTGCCAGGAGAGTGTGGGAGGTTCAAGATGCAGAGCCTTGTGCTTTTTCCCCCACTCAACGAGGCACTCTAGTGTTAAAAAAGCTGGAAAAATCAAAAAACTTGATCCTGACTTTGGTGCCGACTTTGTTGTGGAAATAGACTCAGTGGATTGTGTAGATCAGAGCACCCGCCTTACCTGACAGGCACACAGCAGAGGATGAAGATGTTCCATAACCAGAGGTAGATGGTAGCTGGTCTATGCCTTCCACTCTATTTCATGTTACAGAACTGTCCTGTCTCCATTCCTGTTCACCCTCTTCACGCACAATAACAGCACTTGCCATCTACAGAAATTTTTGGATGACTCATCCATCATAGGTCGCATTAATAATGGAGATGAGTCAGAGTACAGGACTTTGTCTGGTGGTACAGGAACAACAACCTGCAATTCAACATCAGCAAGACAAAAGAGCCAATGTACCAAGAAACCTCCTGAGACTAGACACCATTCAAGGGAAGGACGAGGAAATGGTGTGGAGCTACAAGTACCTGGGGGTCCTGGATGGTCTGATAATACAGTGACACTGGACAAGAAGGAACAGAGTAGAATTGACTTGTCAAGGAGACTCAGGTCTTTTGATGTGTACAGCAAGCTGCTAGAGATGTTCTACCAGTCCATAGTAGCCAGGGTGGTGTTCTACCTTGGGAAGCAACCTGAGCTCAAAATAAGCACAATACCTGAATTAGCTGATCAGGATAGTCTGAGTCATCATGGGGCAAACCCTAGTCACACTGGAAGCTGTTGTAGAAAAGAGGATGGTGGCAAAATTGGATGTCATCATGAAAAATCCCTTCCAGGTGGTGCTCTCTTGGAGCACATTTAGCCCCAGGCTCATTTTAACACAGTGTTCCAAGAAGTGGCTCTGGGGGTCTTTTCTGCCCACTACTATCAGGTAATTCAATTTCACCAGATGTACTAAGTTTAATTTTGTTGATTGATTGATTGATTATTTGGCTTTATTATTTATCCAGTGAGTCTGTACCCTTGTTTTTTATGTTTCTGTTGCTGTATGCATTTGAATTTCCCCATGGGATTGATAAAGTTTTATCTAACCTAACCTAATCTAATCTAATCTCATCTATAACTCTGGCATGTCAACGTATTAACTGAGACAGGGAGACTTCATCTTACAACTAAATGAGGTGGGCATTTCTTTTTGTTTTTGAACACACAATTCATTTTACATTAAAAAAAAAAAAAAAACTTGAAGCTTTTAAAAAATGTCCTTTTCTTCCCTGACCATATCTGGACGAGAGAGAGGCAGTCTACAAATCTGGACAATTATTGTATTCAAGCTGTTGGTCACTGGTTTGAACTATCATTGTGAATGAAGGCAGCAAAATGAAAAGAAAGATTAAAATATGTATAGGGTTATCTGTCTGTTTTTCTTCTGCTGTCCAGTCATTTTAATGAGTTCACTCTGAAAAGAAGGGCAGCGTCTCTAATTGTTGCAATTATGTAAATGGAGTTGAAATCCTAACAGCAGGGGAACCTGGGAGGGCTGAGTCTCTGCCTCACATCTTGACCTCTCATAACGATTTCTCCATTCTCTTTCTTTCTGTGTTTCTCTCTTTCTACCCTTTATTTTGGATCAATTAGGCACTGAGAGGCTGAAACAGTGAAAGTAAGTTAAACCAAATGGAGATTAGGAAGGCTTTCAAAGTAGATTTGTTGTGCCTTGTTCCACCATGCCTTGTAAATATCCTTTGGGCACAGAGGTGGATCATAAGACTCTCAGAAGGATTTCCTTCAACTGCAGTCATAAGACTTGTGTGAACAAAGAGCTGCCTCACATGCTCATCATATGCGCTGATCCTCATAAAGTGTTGGTGTTGTAAGTATTGGCAAGGACTAGAGACGGCGAGTACAAGTGGTCGAGACGGACAGATCGTTCTGGGGTGCTGGTAATGAGAAGAAGCAGACTGAGATGGGGAAATTCGGACAGCATCTGTGAGGAGCTCTTCTAACTGTCACAGTGGAAGGAGACGTGAGTACAATATTGAGATACTCGAGGTGCCTTGTCGACTTCTCATGTGCTCTGAAAGTTTCTTTTGAGTGCAAATAATGAATCAGCTTGCATCTTTAAACAGAACATAGAATGACCTCATTCTTACAGGTATACCTGTAGTAGCAGGGTGTTGTACCATGTTAGCCATTATGCATGTAGTAAGAAGTCAAGCAAAATGACACCTTTTATTGGTTAAGTACAAAGATTACAATATGCAAGCTTTCAAGACATCTCAGGCCCCTTCTTCATCTTGCATATTGTAATCTTTTTAGTTAGCCAATTAAAGGTGTCATTTTGCTTGACTTCTCATTACAGGTATACATATTATTACAAATTTAGTCATTCATGTCAGATTTTTAAGAATTTTGCAGGTCATGTAAAAAGCTAATAATATTATTAGGGTTGAAACATGAAATTTCTTTTTCTGCATTTTTCGGAGAGAGAGAGAGAGATGTGAGCAACACTTAAAACACAATCTTGATATATTCTCAAAATAATTGTGTGTGTGTGTGTGTGTTACTGTGTAAAAGAATCCTGAGACCCGGCTTCAGAGTGCAGTCTTCTCCATGTCCATGTAGGCTTTTTAAATAGATACACTGATAGATACGAGAGGTGCTATGTTACAGATAAAAAGATATGTAACTTCTATACAGCAACTCTTTTTAAAGAGATATACAATAACAGTCTTTTCTATATAGCAACTATCCTTCTAGATTGCCGATCGACACTGTATAAACATCCATTCGTAATCCAGACGTACGTAGAGAAATGAGTTGGTACTCCTCCATGAGAAAAGCAGATCCCACAACTGTCTCTGAAGTAACTTGAAACTGACAAAAGTAATTGGCGCCCATTATGGTTTATTCCACATTGAACAAAAATTAGACTTTGCATTAGAGTTTTGATTCAACAAAATATTTCAAATAATAACACAAATGAAAATAGCATGGACAAAAACGGTGGGACCCTTAACATAATATTTTGTTGCACAACCTTTAGTGGCGATCACTGCACACAAGTGATTCCTGCAGTGATTCTTGGTTGCCTTTAGCTGTGTGTTTTGGCTCATTATCTTTTTGGAGGACGCATGACTTGTGACTGAGACAGGGCTTTCTGAAACTGGGCAGGGTGTTTCACTCCAGAATGTCTGGAAGTCTTGAGATTTCATTGTTCCCTGCACAGACTCAGCAAAGCAGCCCCAAAACATAATGTTTCACAGTATGTATGGTGTTCTTTTCTTTGAAAGCTTCATTTTTTCATCTGTGGACATAGAACGGGTGTGACTCCATTTTTTATCTCATCTGTTTGAAGGACTTTCTCCCAGAAGAACTGTAGGTTGTCAATATGCATTTTAGCAAACTGCAGTCTGGCTTTTTTTATGTTTTTCTTTCAACAGTGAAGTCCTCATGGCTCTTCTTCCATTGAGCCCACTGTCACTCTAAAAGAGATGGACAGTGTGATCAGACACTGATGGACTGTGACCTTGGAGTTCAGCTTGTATCTCTTTGGAAACTGGGCTTGGCTCTTTGTCTACCATTCTCAATATCCTTCTGTTTATTCCGGGGTCGACTTTCCTCTTGCATCTGTGTCCAAGGAGGTTGGCAACACTTCTATGGACCTTAAACCTCTTAAAAATAATAAACTGTTGTCACAGGAACATCAAGCTGCTAAGAGCTGGTCGTCTAGCCTTTGTCTTTAACATGCTTGTCTGTAATTGTCTTTCTGATCTCCTCAAACAACTCTCTCCTTTGCTTTCTCTGGTCCATGTTCAGTGTGGGGCACGCGGTGACACCAAACAGCATAGTGAAGACTTTTCTACATTTAAATCAACTGAATGACTGATTGTACAATTGGAGATGTGTGATATGAATTCAAGAAAACAGCAAGTTTTAAGTATCACTCTAATCCAGTCAATTAGAATCTTGTCTAGGGGTACAGTACCAACAAATGTGTTCAGGCCATTGTACAATCTCTTTGTACAGTAATGATACTTGGTATCTTTTCACACTTTGCTTTACTTGATGAGATGTCAAAGGCATGAAGGTATTTGGAGGGACAAAAGTTTTGTATTTCATCACTTACAAGGAGGCAGACAGCACTTTCTCAATGAGATAGATGGATAACAGAATGCATGATGCAGTAATCAGATGAACCAGTGCTAGCATACTTTCATTTTTGATACTAGGAAATTGATAAAGTTATACAGATGTGCACACTATATATACATACATATATATATATACAGAAAATATATATATACTGTATATATATATATTCTAGGGGGGCAAACCCCCCTGGCTCCTTTGGCGCCCAACTCCCAGTCTGCCGCTCACATTATGAGGAGGGGGACTGAACGAACCCCAAGGAGACACAGTAGCTCCTCTGAAAACCCCTCTTAAACGGTGATACAATGGGAAACAAATACAGTTTTTTTTTTTTTTGCCTCCTCTTTGCTCGATCAACTGATGGCTTACTGCTGCATCTCGCATGGCACTTCAAACATTTAAAAGCCTGTACAGCTGCTGTCCTACTCTTTGTGTTTTATTTCCAACCCTGGGTGTGATTAAATCTCTTAGCACAAAGTCTCGTCTCACAGGACGTGAGTTCTTGATATTTTTTAGTTTATAATTTAAAAATGGAATAAGAATCTGAAAATTTAACAACATCACATTAAAGTTAGATAAATTCTGAAAAGAATGATACCAAACATATATATGTAGTTTTTAAAATAAGCCTGACTGAAAACGTGACATAAAATCGTTGCAAAAGAATTGTTGCACTTTTAGGGTTAGGATTTTATATATATATATATATATATATATATATATATATATATATATATATATATATATATGTGTGTGTGTGTGTGTGTGTGTATATATATGTATATATACAAATATTTATACATATAAGTACAGTATATATATACTGTATTTATAAATATACATGCATTTTTTAATAGATAGATAGATAGATAGATAGATAGATAGATAGATAGATAGATAGATAGATACTTTATTAATCCTTAGGGGAAATATATATGCTGTTTAAGAATTCTAACACAACTATGCCAGATCAAATATTCCTTTTATTAGGCACAAACAGCTTACATTAAGAAGTCTGTTTATAATACCTTCCTCTTCCTATCCAAATTTGGACTAAGCGTCCTTGATATCCAGACACCACTAGCCCACCCATTGTTCTTTTGCCCTGACTGGGATTAGAACCAAGAACGTCAACTGCAACTCCATCCAAGTGACCCATTCACTCACTATGGCCTCTCAGCCAGGTAACAGCTTTACACTCCATCCTATTCAGGACACCTGTCCATGCACCATGGCATCTAATGTGTGTGTGTATGTATATATATATAATGTAATAATGTGTGTGTAGGGTATGTATATGTAACTATTATTCCTATAACTATATTCCTAATTAACATAGTTTTAAAAAGTTTGAATCTTTTAAATTAATTTTATTTGCACATTTTTTACCTCCTAATAATTGCTAGTCGGTTCTCTAAAACACTTGTGTATGATTAAGTGTAAGTCTAACAGTTTATTTTATATGAATGTGCTAAATTAATTCAAAGAAGCGGAGTCTATTTCTCAGGTTATTGTATTGTTTCTCCAGATGTTTGGCTGTTTATTTTCATTTCTTTAATTAGGCAAATGTGCACTTCATTTGATATTTGCTATCTCGAGTTGCTTTGTGCTTCACTGGATGCTGTTTCTCATGATGGCATTATGACTTTGCCTGGCTGTCACTCAGAATAACTTGAAAAAAGAAGATGAAACAAAGTACAGAAACTGTGTCACAGTCAGGGGTCTTTGTGAACATAATAAAGTTAAAGATTTGGAAATAAAAGATAATTTTACACATCATATTTTATTACTTAAGCTTGTTTAGAGCTTTTGTATTTTTGAACATTACTGAGTGGGACAGACTTTAATTTTTACCATTAGAGGGAAGTTGGCAAAAAAAAAAATCAATGAATTTCTGAAGGGTGGTGGGTGACCCATAGTATGTTTGTTTGTAATTTCTAATTAAAGTGCTTCATTCAGTTTTGAAATCTGGGTTTAGAGTTTCCATACACTGCAACATTTGAAAATGCTTTTTTATTGAAAACTTTACATTTCAGCAGGACGTTTTCTATTTCTAGTAAACCTTGCATGGCCATTGACACTCACTTTGTAGCTTTTAATTGATGTCTATACACTAACCAGTGTCACTGCTGTATAAAGTACCTGACAGCCACACTTGAGTAAAAATAGATAGATAGATAGATAGATAGATAGATAGATAGATAGATAGATAGATAGATAGATAGATAGATAGATAGATAGATAGATAATGAAGCTCACTACATGATAGATAGATAGATAGATAGATAGATAGATAGATAGATAGATAGATAGATAGATAGATAGATAGATAGATAGATAGATAGATAGATAGATAGACGTACGAGATAGGGATTGTAGTTGAATTTGTATGTAAGTCGGAACAGGTATATTATTTTAATAAATGCTATTGTTGACCAACTGTAACCAAGTGCTCTGCCAATGATTAATTGAGTTTCACCCCTCAATATTATTATTAAACTAATTCTACCAATTTTCATGAATTTCAGTGTTATTTAACTAAAAGCAGAGAATTTTAAAAAATTGTAATTAGTTGTTTGCATTCTGAAAATTCGATTTACAAAGGGTTTATTAGGGACAGATTAGCTTGTGGGAGAAGCCTTCATATGTAATTATGTATATATTGGGTCTGTAGTCAAGGAGTTTCAATTGTAGTATAAATGCAACTTATCTGCCAGGACCAAGGGGTGAGGGTGAGGGGGAGAATTGTGGCTTAACCTACGCTAGAGCACTTCAGACAACTCTGTGGAAGTGTCATTGAAATGTCAGGAGTTGGTGACTGGATATTGTGCAAGCCTGTATATCCCTTATATATATACATATCTATACTAATAAAAGGCAAAGTCCTCACTGACTGACTGACTCACTCACTGATTCATCACTAATTCTGGAACCTACTTATGTACATACTATTTGTTGGTTTAAACAGAGGAATATATACCGGCCATAGCCTGCAGCTCGGTTGCCGTGTGAGGTGGAGTTACGTCCCTTATCGTCACGCCTCCCATGTAATTGAGTGCCTGCCCATATAAGGCCGTCCGTCAGCGGCAATCCAATAGAAACACTCTGCCGCTAAATATTCGTGGGTGAAGGACTGTGCTTATGCAAACGAATAGGAAAGCAAGGTGTAAAGCTTAACTTTAAATTTAATGAGAAGGTGCATTGCCGAGTCTGAGCTAACATCGCAACATCGCACGAGATAGCACAAGCACAGCTGAGAACCTTTGATGCATGTACTCTGAGCGGCTCACGTGAACTAACTGTGAACGCAGTATGCAGACAAAAAGCAACAGCTCCAAAGAGCACTGAACAAAAAACACATTACACAATTGAGAAGGCAGCAAAAGAATATGAAGCGAGTGACGCATACAAGCATATTCATAAGTGCAGCTACTGCGGAAACAAAGCACACGGTGGAAAAAGTCAACGTCCAGCTAAAGGGAAACAGTGTAAAAAAAGCCTGTGCAGGCAGTGTGTGATGTCTCAAATAAAGAGGAAGACGAGCTGTTTATTGATGCAGTAAGAAAGGAATCAATGAATGAAACCTGTTATCTTTACAACGGTGGACAAACACGTAATGTAACTTGAACACATCACATCCTCCAAATACGAACCTGATTGAAAGAAATAATGATATTCAAATCCTTGATGACAGCAACACTCATAACAGTCACAAACAATTACATTGACAATCATGTTACGTTATTTTTAAAATGTTCCCTTTTCTTTTTCATAACTTCTTTAACACACTACTTCTCCACTGCGAAGCACGGGTATTTTGCTATATATATATATATATATATACCCCGATCTACATACTGTCAAATCAACGAACCACACACCATGGCTCAACGCAAGAGGCTTCGCCCATTGCGCTGACATTGGAGGTTCGATTCCCGAGAGGGGGTGCAGTGAGTGTGCACGCCTGATGAGCCCAGAATTAGGGTGAAACATGTGTTGCGTACTCTTTGCATTATTTGACAGTAAAACTATTTATATATATATATATATATATATATTGTGGAGGACTGCCGGCTTCTCATGCCGGTCCTCACCACCAGGAGGAGCCCTCCCGACAGCAGGATAGTGCCCCGAGGTCCAGCAGGGTCTCATGGACTTTGTAGTATTTATACACAGCCCTGCTGGATACCTTGGGGGCCACCAGGAGTCACTGTAGGGGGGCTTATGGGCTCTTTTGTGCCTTATGACTCGGGGGTACGTCACGGTCATGTGACGGGAAGGAACGATGTGCTCCCGGGTTGAAGTAAAAAACTGAATGCCCTGACCCGGAAGGAATAAGGAACTGTGGACTGCTGGGACAGAAATGCCTCCGGGTCAGGGGCTATAAAAGGACTGTGGCTCAGTCCAGACACTGAGCTGAGCTGGGAGGTAGAGAAGCAAGTGTCCGGGCGAGGAGGAGGATTGTTAGAAGAGTTTATTGTGTTTATTATAGTTGGGATTAGTGAATAATTTATGAGTCGTGTGGAAAGTGCTTGGTGCACTGAGGAAAGGATAAATAAAGAGTCTTGGACTTTTATCCGGTGTCTGGAATTGTACCTCAGGGTTCAAGGGAGCACTAGCGCCCCCTACTGCCACACTGGCGTAGCCGGCAGGATTCTCTGGCCGTCTGTTGGCAGAGGACCGGCACCTAAAACAATTTTGTGTGGGCAGACAACCCTCGGTGAATTCCCCATCTTTTTTCGCAAGTGCAGACACCACCCGCTACTGAAAACGCTACGGCGGTGAGCATCATACCGATTCGGACCGTGATGGGGAAGAAGCCGGGAAAAAAGAAGGTCAGTACCCACGGGGTACGGAGTCTAACCGACGCTGAAATGACCTGGACCTACCTGACAGGGAGCGTGGAAGGCCGAGAGCTAATTCAGGCGGAGCTAGCCCGGGTAGCGGGACTACGCCACTGTAATAAAACGAGACAAAGACAGATAAAGGTTTGGGGCAGCCTACCATATAATTTGGTATCCTGGCTGCAAAAGTCGTTTTCAAAGCACTGGCACTGAAGTGCATACAACGGAGTCTAAAACCAGACTGCGGGAGAAGGGAAAAGGGTAGGCTTTTAAAGGGGAAGACAGGAAGTGAGGTCATAAGGATCGGGCACGTGTTCATTATTCATTGGATCAGGCCCGGATGTGACATCGGGGGGCCGGAGCTGGTAAGGTCTGTTTCCATTGGTTCGGTCCCAGAAGTGATGTCAAGAGAGCCAGGTGGAGCCTCCCGGGTTTGGTCTACAGGGAAGTGAGAAAAAGAGTTAGTGCACTCTGCCACATCCCAGCATGCCTTAGAACTGCCTTCACTCGAGCCCTTTAGCTGCCTCCCATGCGCGCGTGCATGACAATATACACACATACATATATATATATATATATATATATACACACAGACACACATATATATATGTGTGTAGATATGTATATATGTGGATGTATGTGTATATGTATATATATGTTTATATATGTGTGTGTGTATGTATATATATATATATATTGTGAACGCTGGCCCGGACACAGGCAGACGGACAACATAGTTTCACCACACACCCTTTATTATATACAATATTTACAAACTTTGTGCACTACCAACCCCAGTGCCTCCTGCACCGATCCCCCAAAGTCCAGGCCACACAGTCCTTTTGTCTTTCTCTCCTGGCCGCCTCCAGTCCTCACTCCAGCTCCGTCTTCCTTCCTCCCAACTCTCGCCCATGACTGGAGGGAGGCGGCCCCTTTTATGGGAACCCGGATGGGCTCCAGCTGCTTCTGTGGCGGAAGTGCCGGCTGCGCACCCGGAAGCCGTCCGGGTGTCCCCTGTCGTCTTCCCCCCAGCACTTCCTGGTGTGGCGGAAGTGCTGGGCTCCAGGGCTGTTTAGGCTGTGGGGTGCCGCCTGGCGGTGGCCACGGGCCCCTACAGAGCTGGGCTTCCATGCCCCTTACCCGAGGCCACCAGCGTAACCAGGACGGACGCCCCCTCGTGGTCTGGTGGAGGTACAGGCCCTCCTCCGGTCCTCCTGGGCGTCCCGGCCGGTATGTGTGTGTATGTGCATATATATATGTATATAGGTATGTATATATATATATATATATATATATATATGTGTGTGTATATTATATATGTAGATATGTATGTATATGTATATATGTATATGTATATGTGTAAATGTATATATATGTTTATATGTGTGTGTGTGTGTGTGTATATATATATATATATATGACAACACTCATAACAGTGACAACACAATTACATTGACAATCGTGTTACGTTATTGTTAAAATGTTTCCTGTTCTTTTTCATTACTTCTTTAACACACTACTTCTCCGCTGCGAAGTGCGGGTATTTTGCTAGTATTATAATAAAAAAAATCTTGGAACGAGACGTGATTTTTTTGAAGAGACTTTTTCGAATGAAGTCCCACGAGACGGAGACTTTTAACATGAGATTCTTTCAAGTCACGTCTTACAACTTTTAGAAGCAAGTCCTGCAAGATGGTGACTTACAACCGTTTTCAAACAAGACCACGGTCATCTAACCTCTCAGTCCTGTGAATGCTTTTGGCAGACACACTTCCTGAGCTCTCAGCTTATAAATTTTATAAGGACAATAATTTTATACATTCTAAATGACACATCAACGACTAAGAAATAGCAGTGTGTTGTGCAAATTCTGAAAATAAGGAAAGTAATAATCAGCCTGGACCAAGTGGAATTGAAATCCTTACAGGTCCAATCTGGGTCAGAAATAAAAGACAAAGAGTAAAAAACAAAGTAGAACTTCATAAAGAGGTTCAAAAACATTGGCGCGATACACATGCAGAGCAAGAGTAGTATAATTCAAAAGTATTAAATAAAAGATAGTAAAGATCACATTAGCGCTAACAAAAGAAAAATATTACTCTGCGAAATAAGGGAAAGTAATAATCATCCTGGACCAGGTGGAATTGAAAACCTAGCAGGTCTAAGCGAGGTCAGAAATAAAAGTCAAAGAGTAGAAGACAAAGTAGAACGTCATAAAGTGGTTCAAAAACGTTGGCGCGATACACATGCAGAGCAGGTTAGAGATTATGAAACTACTTAAATTTGAAAGTATCAAAAAACTGATAGCAAAGATCGCATTAGCGCTATAAACGGAAATTATTACTCAATGAAATAATGGAACAGCAAATATGGACATAAGTGATATGACAGAAGTATGTAGTTATTGTTTGGCTTTAAAGTTTAAATCGGAGACTTGTAGATCAGGAAAAAGTACTGTTTCTTCCCAATGAAGAGGCTTATCCACGAGATTTGTTGTTTGGTGAAAAATGAAATCCACATACGTGAACGGCAGAGACGTGAGTATATAATTTATAGTGTGACACGCATGTGTATAGGGGGCTTTCTCAGAGCAGGTGTAATGATTGTAATTCCACCCCGAGTTGAGAGAGGGCACTGTCATTCACATCTTCTCCTCCTTCATCTGCAGACCTGAAGCCCTGAACATCAAGGATCTCTGACGTCGCGTCCATTTCTGTTGCCAGGCCTGACTCTTCCTCTGTGGAGGGCATATAAAGACGAGCATTACGGACTCACCTCTAAACAAACATCAAGCATGATGGAAATATTTTGTTTCAACTTGCTTCTGTTTTCTTCTTCCATCATTATACAGGGATCACCATCTGGAGCCCAAAATCTTATCTGTGTACCTCCTTATTTTACATTATATACACTATAAATATTGTACTGTGTACGGTACCCACCTGCTGGTTTATGTGTAATTGTACTGCATGTTACTTGTTTTACTCTTATTCACTGTTTTTATTTATTTATGCTCTTTATTTATTTTTTAGTTACTTACTAGTCTTCTGCTACACTTTTTGGTTTACTGCATTTATTTATATGTCACAGTAACTGTGCCACAAGAACTTCACTATGCTATCAAAGTGTATGTGACAAAAAGGTCTGTGATGTTCAATCTCGCTATACACAGTGTATATGTATGTATGTGTTATAAACTGATGACTTACATCCGTCCACCTCATGTCACCTTGAGGACTGGCTACATTTGTCTTTTAATGGTATGGTTTTTTTGTGCTTCACAGAGAGTTGACAGCTTCCAGATTATGTGACCCATGTGTTTCCCTTTGTCTTCCTATGCCTGGAGCTACGGATAAGGCTGGGATCACAAAGGGATGCTCAGTTGTCATCACCAGCAACACTGAAGATCACTAAAGGTATCCTTTGAATAAGAAATTTGAATTTCCAGGTACAGATATTATCTTAAAACTAGCCAACCCACAGCGTACCATACACCGCATAATCAGGCCGTTTTTTTAATAATTTTTAAGCACAGGGAGAAAATTAACATTTGAAAAATCGGTAATGTAATAAATCAGCAAGAAAAGCAACATTGTAACAATGCATGGAACGAACCAACACACAATCGTCCGTGTGGCGCTCAGGCGCAGAGGGTGGAACGGGAGGAGAGGAGAAGGCCGTCCACTCCGCTCCCTCTGTCATGCTAGTCTGCTGATTTCTCGTCCAGTATGCACTGCCTGCTCTTGTGCCCACCTCCAACTCGTCACTCAAGTCGTTGTCGTCTTTGCACAGTCCAGATGCACCTGTGACTCATGTAGACTTTTCATTGCTCTCTGCGGTTTTGGCTGCCTTTCTATATATAATCCACCAAGACACCCGAGCACGATAGTAGCGAGGTGGGAGGGGTGTGGACAAAGTGCAGGAGGATCTAAGAAGACGCATGTTTGTCGCGGATGCGAATTGCTGTATGTAGCGTGCAAAACAGCTTGCTATGGTGCACGTGGTTGTGCGTTGTAACTGAAAACTCGTTTTTTAAAGACTGCTTACTTCATTGTGTATACGACTGTAGGTGAATGAAAAGATGTAACTCTGGAGAGGGCAACATAAAATACAGCATTTTACACGCTGCATACAGCGATTCACATTCGTGACAAATTGTTTTACACGTTGCATACAGCGATTCACATCCGCGACAAATATGAATCTTCTTAGATGGTGCTGTCGCGTCCACCCACGCTCTCGAAGTACACACACTGCCTGGTCATGTGGTGCCTCTGTGTGAACCGGTCAGGCACAGAGAAGGTCAGCTGCTGAGAGAGCATCTCGACTGTTGCAGGGCCTGCATTGGTGAAGCAGGTGAGACGGTAATGAAACAGAGGCACCAAAACTTATTGGTTTTTAAAGACTGCTTCCTTCATTGTGTTTTAACCTCAGTTTTAAAGGATACCCCTCGCAAACTGTTTTACACGCTGCATATAGCAATTCACCTCCGCGAGAAACATGCCTCTATGAACAGTCAACGTGGCTCAGAGGTGCATGTGGTCTCTACGACATACGAACATAAATGACGCCGTTTTTCCAGTGTCGTCGCATCCGAGTTGGTGGGCGCAGTTCTGCGAGTTGTCGTCGTATCCAATGGTCTTAGAGTTTATGGGCGTGGCTCCTCCCTGCGTGCTTTCCATGGGCGTCTTACTTGTCGGCAGCTTAGTGAATCCACGCCCCTTCCGGCGTGCTTTCCATGGGTGTCTTGCCTTTCCATTGGTGTCTTGCCTTAGTGAATTATATATATAGATATTTCAAATGGTAATTTTCATTCATTCATTTCATTTTCATGCCTGCCTAAGGTAAAGTCGTCTCTGTTGGAGAATCATATGAATCGTCAGGTAGAGGGGTCCTTTCATCGGATTGGCTGGCCCAGCGCTGTCTCAGCTGGAGAATGGCCAATAGGGGGCAGCAGCTTGATGGATGAGGTCTCCAGGACTCTAAGCAAATCCAAATCATGTTATGTGATATCATCTACTATTGAATTCTGCTCTGTACTTGTAATATTTTTACTTTACTATTATATTGTATTGAGGATTTGTTCTGTTCTGTGTATTGTTTTGTATTTACACCCCTTCTATTTGACACCCACTGCACGCCCAACCTACCTGGAAAGGGGTCTTTGAACTGCCTTTCCCAAGGTTTCTTCCATTTTTGTCTCCTACTAGGTTTTTTTTGGGAGTATTTCCTTGTCTTCTTAGAGAGTCAAGGCTGGGGGTCTGTCAAAAGGTAGGGCCTGTTAAACCCCATTGCATCACTTCTTGTGTGATTTTGAACTGTACAAAAAATAATTGTATTGTATTGTAATTGTATTTTCTAACCTGCTTAGTCCAGAACAGGGTTGTGAGTGGTGCTGCAGCCAATCCAAGCCAGCATAGGGGGTGTCACACACGTGCGACTAGGAGCGAGCTGAATGGATCAAGTGGAGGTGATTACCCACCAGGCCAGGGGGTGGCGGGGTGCTCTAAACCTATATCTGTTATTTCTGCAGATCAAATATGGGAAAACCTGCCTGATCTGACGTCACTTCCTGTTCCGGCACCCAGACTGACGTCACTTCCGGTTCTGGCACCCAGACTGAAGTCACTTCCAGGTTACAGACTATAAAATCCTCCATCTTACCTAACTAAGTCAGTTCATTCTCAGAACTCAAGCAAGCAACATCATTATATTGAATATAAATCTTTTGCAGCCAGGAACAATATACGGGTGGCTGTCCCAAACCTTTTTCAGTGTGTTGAGACTCGTTCTTTTACAGGGGCAAGGCAGGAACAAATCCTGGACAAAGTACCAGTCCATCATAGGGTGAGCACACACACCCACACGCCCCAACCACACACCAGGGCCAATTTATCGTCACCAGTCCACCTAACCTGCATGTCTTCAGACAGTGGGAGAAAAGCAGAGCACCCAGAGGAAACCCACTGAGACACAGGGGGAGAAAATGCAAACTCCATGCAAGGAGGACTGGCGATGTGAACCCTGGTCTCCTTACCACGAGGCAGCAGCACTGCCACTCAAATGTTAAATTAGCATGTCAGTCGGTATATTTTTTGCAATCTGAGAAAACTGATGGTTACATGTGAAGGTTCTGAGTTGAAATATGGTTCAAGTCACAGTTTTGGACTGGCATTCTGTTTGGATCCATTGCTGCTGCGACAGACTTCAGTTCCAAAGACACCGTACTAGAAGAAACATTCAGAAAGTGTGTAGATGGATACTCATGGGAGTATAAAATTGACTGTATTCATTCCAATTTTGGATTGTGGTTCAAGTTGCCTATCCTCTTTAGTCAAAATGTACCTCTTTTAAGGCTTGTTTTTTCCCTTTAGTCCCAGGGCTGAATATTTTTCCAAGAAATTCTTATTTACTGTATCTATGACACATGACATGTCCCTCTACTGTGTGTAAATCCTCATACTTATTACATACTTACTACATACCTGTTTGTCTCGTCACTCATAAAATGAAAGGCACTTTTTGGAAAAAAAAAACAGCTTGGAGTAGTTGAGTGGCTGGTAATCCATAGTGTCCACTAGCATGTGGTGTCGATTGAAGTCCAGTAGCCAGCTTGCCTCCCATGGATCTGTCGGTGTAGTCCTCCCAATGTGAACGTTGCCGTAGGCACGTCAGCTATGCGAATGTGTTCAGCACTACGATAGCTGGGGACCAATCAGCTGGTTCAGGTACCTGACTTTTATTTTCAATGTCCAGATCACTTGCATCAGAATCAGAGTCCTGTAAGTCAGAGTCCAATTCAGCAATAATATGCAATAAATAAATAATATGCAGAGTATTTTGCTTTGCGCATTCGCTTTGCTCTTTCACCCAATTTCAATGCCATTCTAGATGTTTTTTACGCTACTTTCGTACACGCAAGGATTCGACATCAAATCAATGAGTCTAATGGTCCTCCTAGCAAAGAAGGGTCTACTTATAACATAAAGATGAGTTTTATCGACATTAACAGCTTTTTTTCCTCCTCTGCCCCTGAATTGCGACTTTAGTTGACACCCGCCTGCAACCCCTTGAGTCGACAAATGTTGACATCTGCCCTAAAAGAGTAAAACAGTTAGACTGAAGGAAATTTAGGGTAATCAGGGGAGACTTTAAAAAACTTTTGACAATGTGGTTTTGCAATACCGAGGAAAGATGGATGTGACAGACCCTACCTGTCTTAGAGGTTTATACTGGGCAACCTGTACAGATTTTTGATGCTTCCTTAAGTCTGCACATTGATAATGGCTGACTGTAAATTGGCACAAACTAAGCTCCAAACAAGCGGTGATCAAAATCTTTTTTAGCCTGAACCTGACCAGGTTAGTGTAAGGTGCTCATTTTGCAAGTGTCCAAAGGTTAGCTTCTGAAGACTAAAATATGTGAATTATGAAATTCTTACATTTGCAATTTACAGTGTATGTTTATTGTTTCAGAACTAAAATCAAGACGTGAACTGTCATTAAATTTCTTAACACAACAGAACAATACAAGTTTGGAGATGATTTTTTTCACTTAGTCATCATATACCAGGAGTGAATAAATAAAAAAAGTGAATATAAAATGTTGGGATTCCTGGAGCATGCCCAGTTTAATGTCCCAAAAATGAAAATGAAAACTTATAGCACCCAAAAACAAATAATTCAGAGGTATATTCACCAAGGTTCAAATCATAAGCCGCCATGAGGTCTGAACCCCTTGGTTAGCTGGTTTCAGACTGAACACCAACTTCCAGTTAAGTTCTTGCGGATGGAAGAGTTATGGATGTTGTCCCAGAAGGGGAACAGAAGAGTGGTTAGTTCCTGTGTCACACCCTTAACTTTCACCCTGTGTTTCCCTACACAATAACCCGTTACACACTTCCAAGGCTCATGTGTTTGGCACAGGATACCTCCCCTTCATATGCATTTCATTCATACACAAGAGGTGGGCTGTAGAAATGCTTGAGGTTAACCAAATCTTTGGTTGTGGTTTGACATCAATAATGAAAGTGTTATCACTGTGGAGGAAATGTTAACGAATCGAAAAACAGGTACAGAAACATGGAGATTCTTATTAAATACAAATGACTCTACCTCTGCAAATTCATCTGTCAAACTTCTTAAATTTGCAGATGACATAACAGTATTAGGCCTCATTGCCAACAATGATGAGTCCACATACTGTATAGACAAGAGGTGGAAAATCTAACATTGTGGTGCAGCCATAATAATTTGGACCTTACCATTCCAAAAACCCAGTTGCTGATATAATCACTGAGGTTGATCAAAGATTTCAGAAAACTGTCACCTACTCATCTATCACATGCTATAAATGGCTCAGCTGTTACAAACCCTTACGTGGGACAACAGAATTGCATGCATTATTAAGAAAGCCCATCAGCGAATGTTCTTTTTGTGTGAGCTGAGGAAATTCAATCTCCCTCAAGCAGTATTGGTCCAGTTCTGCACAGCCATCATCGAGTCCATTCTGACCTCATCTATAGCTGTCTGGTTTGGTGCTGCCTCTGTTCAGCCTAAGGCCAATCTGCAATACATCATCAAAGCCTGTGAAAGGATCATAGGCTTTAACTTACTTACTTGAAGTCCTGTATGAGTCCATGGTAAGAAAGAGGGCTGTATTGCTGATGCTTCTCACCCAAGGCATCACCTGCTCTAAACACCTCCCTCCGGCAGTGCAGTGCAGTGCAAGCTGAAATAACAAGGCAGTTCAACAGTTTGTTTTCCACATGCAGTTTTTCTTACTAATCAGGTCTGAGATTCTACTCAGTATCTGAGTTGAAGGAAGAAAATGGGCATCCCAACTGGGAAGGAGGATGGTTTCTTACCCGGACAGGAGGCCAGATCTGAACAATAGATGGAGTGGCTGGTGTGATGGAAAAATAACTTTTTGTTTGTCTATAATGGATGAAAGAGCAGAAGCCGAGAGTCGGAAGCTGTTCCACCCCCCACCATGCACCAGGTGGCAGTGGTCCTCATATGGCAACCCAGTGGGCACACCTGCAGGAGCGCTTGGGAGTTGGAGTCTGGAAGTGCAGCCCTGTTGGAGTCCCTGGGTGTTGACAGAGGGCTTGGTTGGAGGAGGACCTCCTGACTTCCTTTACGGCCTGGAGGTGCTTCCTGGAAGGCATGGAGTGGCACCAGAAGTGTTCTCTGCTCCGGCTTAAAAGGGAGCCCACCTAACCTCACATCAACGTCTCAGAGTCGGGGGGAGGCAACACTCAGCGGAGGAAAGGAGGAAGAATTGTGAGAATTGTTTGATTTATTGCTGGAGAGAGAATTGTGAAGAAGTGCCTGGAGAAAATAAAAAAGCCTTTGTTTTATTCTAATAACGTGTGCTGTAGTACTGTGTCTTGAGTTTGGGGTTCTCTGGTGGCCCCTTGTTGTCACAATGCATACCTGTACACCAGATTGCCCGGACATCTTAATCCTATTCTGTTTTTTTTTTTTTGTAGTGCCCGTAAATGTTGCATCCTATTTTATCATTTTATATTTATCTTTTGTATTCGGTGTTGTCATTGTATGTTACACCAATACTATCAAGACAAATTAGTGTTCCTGGTCAATAAAGTGAATTCTGATGTCTTTGAGTCTTAACGCGAGTAAGGCTTATAAACGGGACATACAGTGAATCCAGAAAGACTAGATGACTAGATGACTCAGGCCTCGCCGCGAGTGGCAGCCTTTCCAGCATGTGAATTTCCCCTTGGGATTAATAAAGTATCTATCTATCTATCTATCTATCTATCTATCTATCTATCTATCTACGTTAAATGCAAAAAAACAATGAAATCACAAGCGCACAAACGCGTAGATCCTCACGCTATGGGAGAACAAGGAACACTGAGTGAGCTGACGGGCGGGCAGCGTCAGCTTGGGTGAATCCCCGAGTCGAGGCGGATCGGGAAACGCGTCACGCATACCCACAGCCTGGCTTGTGGCTCGTTATGCGAGCCAATGCTCGTATTTAGATCCGAATTTTTTGCTTATACTTTCCTCGTATCTTGAATTTCTCGTATACAGAGCTGTTCGTATCTCGAGCTTCCACTGTACCATCCCTAAGGTGAAGCATGGTAGTGGTAGCACCATGTTATGGGAGTGCTCCTCAAGAGCTGAGACAGGTAGACTGGTCACAATTGAGAAAAGATGAAAAACGGAAAGGTCCCTCATCAGTTTTTGTAGCCCCAGAGACATGTCTTCAATTGGTCAATGGTTACCAACGACTGATTTTGGCATGCCAGTTGACCAGTGTAAGCCACAAAGCCACAGATTGCTAATTTATTTATAATTTTGTTTTCATTTTCCATTTCATGGAAACTTAACCTGGATTCTCAACATTTTTCATTCTGTCTATTGTCACACATGTGCACTTAGGAGGCAGCCAACAAGCCCTAAGGTGAGTGATCTACCACGAGATGAAGGGTTGATTTTGGGTACTAACTTCCCTCTCTCTCTTTTACCAGACCCAAAGAAGACAAATAATAATTCTATGCACTTACCGCCACCATTTTCGGGTTCTCAAAATGGCCACTCCACATCATTTCCGCTTCCAGCTCCAAAAGATTTTAGGTCCCACCTTGATGTCATCACTTCCGGTTCTGCCATGATGATGTCATTTCCAACCTACAGTTTTGATGTAATTTCTTGCCATATCACATCCTGTCACAATTTTCTGTATAAATATCTCCATCTCAGCCATGTATTTTGTCAAAAGTTTTGGCTTTTTGATCTGTTTTTCAATCAACTTTCATCAAGTCTGACAGACACTATAAGGGGCAATTTCCCCAACTCTTTTTGAAGTGTCTGAGTCAAATTTATCTTATTACACTTGCGAGACTTGCCGGATACCGACAGACAGACACGCTCATGTCACCAAGCACACGTTTATTTTTCATCTTGTTACACAAGTCCATGCTCCCAAGCCCAATACCCCTCAGTCCAAGCCAACACAATGCCTTCTCTCGCTTTGCTTCTTCAGGCCGCCTCCTGCCTCCTCCAGAGACTTTGTCCACTCTTCCACCCGACTCTTGTCCCCATCTGAAGGGAGGCGGCCCCTTTAAATAAGCACCCGGATGTGCTCCAGGTGTGTTCCCGGTAATCTCCCAACGACACGCCCCAGTGTGACGGAAGTACCGGCTGTCTCCCCGGATGCACTCCGGGTGTCCCTGTTTCTCTTCCCCCAGCACTTCCTGGTGTGGCGGAAGTGCTGAGGTCTAGGGTCTTCCTGGTATTGGGGTCCCCCTGGCAGTAACCCCAAGTCCCTACAGGGTCGAGCTTCCCAGCTCTTTTCCCGCGGCCTCCAGGGCGGTCGCCCCCTTGAGGTCTGGAGGAGGCACAAGCCCTCCTCCTGTCGTCTCGGACGTCCCGGCTGGGTATCACCTCCATCCAGGTACCACACACTATATCTGTTCACAGTGTCCATGATCACCAACATGTGCGTATATTTCATACTCTTTGTAATGGAGCAGCTCAAATGCTGGGAATTGTGCTGTAGAAATATTGATTTGCTTGCAATGCACACTTAAAGCCAAAATGGTGACAAAATAACCGCAACAATAACACAAATCAACCACAACACAATTAAGTTTATACGTGGCTTGTATTAAAGAATCCTTCAGCATACAGATTTACAGGAGACCCCAGATAAATTATACATTAGGCACTAAGCAAACTCCTGTCAATCATGAATAATCCACTGCATCCACTGAACAGTGTCATCTCCAGGCAGAGGAGTAGCTTCAGTGACAGACTTTTGTCACTGTCCTGCTCCACTGACAGACTAAAGAGATCATTCCTCCCCCACATTATGCGACTCTTCAATTCCACCCTGGGGAGTACATGCTAACATTATTTAAAGTTATTGTCTGCTTTTGCATGCATTTTTATTACTCTTTAATTTAATATTGTTTTTGTATCAGTATACTGCTGCTGGATTATGTGAATTTCCCCTTGGGATTAATAAAGTATCTATCTATCTATCTATCTATCTATCTAAAAATTGACAGAGATGAGCGTAACAGCTAAGGTGGTCTTGGTGCTTCAGCGGTTGTCTTCTCCAGATGCTGTGGGAGTGTACAGAAGTTATCGAGAACTGTAAATCTAAATTCCCAGGGTTAAACAGATCAGGGAGGACATTGCCCTGAGCAGATACAGGGTAGTAATAGTCTGCAGACCTGAAATGTATCCATATCAGAAGTCTCCATTGCTGTCATTCACTGTCTGTGATGTATAAAGCAGCTACCATTGACACTACTATGCTTCCAATTCCAAATCAGTGTTATGAAATTGGAGTCCCAAAGAACGTAATCCCAAAACACTTCCAAAAATGCCCACTAAAGGGGGATATAACTGACAATAGGGCAAGCACAAAATCCATATAAATATTTGATTTTTTTATTTTAATTTTAAACATTTCAATCATGTCACCTCTTAATCTCTATTTGTGTTAATTGAAGCTCCTTCAGTCTTCCATCATAGCTCATACCAGAATCAGGCTAGTCACTCATCTACAGACTTTGTCCATCACTGCTGTCTTTTTCTAATATGGAGACCAAAACTGTACAGAGTACTCCAGATGAGACCTCACTAGTGAGCTATAAAATGTAAGCATGGCCTATCTTGACTTGGACTCCCTACATCGTGATCATATCTGACCTAACATCCTATTGGCTTTCTTGATCACTTTTACATTCTGTGTAGATATAGATAGTAATTCGTCCACTATGACTTCTAGACCCTTCTCATGAGGGGAATTTTCCAGTTTCAGACCTTCTATTATGTATTCAGATATAACATTTTTACTTACTATATATAATATTTTACATTTGTGTACATTAAATGTCATCTCCCACAAATTAGTCACAAGCCTGTATGGTTTCCAAGTCCCTCTGTATCAGTTCCACTTAGTTTGGTATCATTTGCAAACTTAATCAGTTTATCAATCTTGCCCAAATCATTTATTTATACTAAAAAGGGCATTGACCTCAGCACTGACCCCTGAGGGGCACCACTATTAACATCACCTAATTCTTTGAAAAGCTGTTCTCGCCGTAATCCTTTGCTTCATGTGTTTTAGTCTATATGCACTGATGATCCCATGGAGTTCTGGGTAACGAGGCCGAATTTAAACCTCAGCCAGACTCAGTTTGTGCTGGAAGTGCCGTGTTATTCAGCTTTTATCTTGCTGTCTGAGAGGGCTTCCAGTGCTGCAGGCAGTGTCAGCCATTATGTTGACAGAGTGGCGCTCATAAAAATGAGTGAGTCCTTGATCAGAGGACATTTCCAGCCCCCTACTGCTGATTCCAGGGACAACATAGTTCCCTTGTCTGTCCGCCTCTATTGCTCTCCCTCTGGTTTTCTGTAATTCTTCTTTTCACAGGCCTTGCCAAGCCACATTGATTTCATGCTTTCTGCTCTTGTTGTCTGCCATACATGTTACTGACCTGATTTTAAATCCCATTCCTGTTATCTCAGGTGTGTCTTTGGAGCCCAAGCCTCAGTGAATTCATGCTTCCTTTCCCTGTTGCCACTGCCTGCAAGGTTGTTACTGTTCTATTTCTATTTATTTTATCACGTGGAAAGCATGGTGACACAGTGGTTCTCAGCTCAGGTCACATCTGTTGTCCACAATAATACATCTGGCATGGATGGCAGACACTTTCTTGCCCCATTAGGGTCACTTAAAAGGCTTTTGTACCATTCCATTCAAAACTAATTCAGTTTCTCCTTCCCTGTTGACTTCAATGGATTTCATCGAGTTCAACCAAATTTCTGATCTTTCCACAATTTCACTGAACCCAATGCAAAATGAATTCAATGGGGTCCGCTCAGCACTATTCTTCACATAAAGCTCCCAAATCCTAACACAAATTAGTGTGGTGTAAAGTATGTGCTATATGGTTGGCCAGGATAATGAAATTATGGAATTATGTTTGATATCCCATATCAACAAATAAGCATCACCATTCAGACAAATGATGCCCCGATTATTATTGGCATTAATAATGTTGTTGTTTTATTCTGCATGTCTGTAAACTGGGGTTGGTGGAGGGGTAAGCCATGATGTCCTTTCAGGCCCAGGAAACTAGGACTTGGCATCTGTACTTGATGCTAGGACCCTACCAGTCAAAGCCCATATAGAGCCCTGGGGATCCCCCTTTGGTGTGTGGAGCTCATGCCCTTTGAGTTGCCAAAAAGTTGCCCGTAGTTATCCATAACATGGATGCAGTGACGGGGGGTAAAGAGCATGCACCCTTTAAGTTACTTAAATAGCACTCCTTGGTATCCATAGCATGCATTTAGCATTATTAGACTTTGAGGACCAAGGCAGGTGGAGGGGGCTCCTTTGATATCCAGAACATGTGTTGCTTCATCCATATAAATGGCACTTCTCGGTGTCCATAGAATGCATTCAGTTATTAGACTTTAAGGTACCAAAGGAGGGCAGGGTTATGGGTGCCCCCCTTGGTTTCTGTACTGCTCATTCAGTACTGTTAGACTTCAAAAACTGGAAAGGGTGCCCTTGAGTATTCAGAGCTCATGTTCATTGAGTAACCAAAACAGAAACCCTCGATGGGTGTTTCAAAATGCATGCCACTTGACTTACATAAATGCTGTCCCTTGGACGATGGCACCCTAATGGATTTACTGGGATTGGGTTTAGAGAATAGAAGGATGGATATATACCAACTCTCATGGTGGTTCCTTCACCAGTATTGTCACAAAGCTGTGTTCTACAAGCTGCAAGAAACCTCAAACTTGATATTAACTGCTTTGCCAGGAATGTGAGACCGTATGATGTCTCAGATGGGGGTCTTCTGAAAGTATTCTGCTCATCTGATAGAAAAGAGACACAAATTAAAATAGCAAATCTTGTGACTTAATATGATCTTTATTGTGGATTTTTATTTTTATATCCAGCATTTAAAAACCATAATAACATTAAAATGCACTTAGACATTTGCAAGTAGAAGCAATAAAAAAATATTTAGTTATACGAGGGCTAATGAATTGGCCAAACTGACCTCAATTGTGGTTCTGGTTAAGCAGACTGAATCAAGTGGTGGCACCAAAGAGCTTTGATAAAGATAAAGGGTGACATCTAGTGGCAGAACTGAGAGGTTGAAAATATTTTCAAAATTCAACCAAACCACACAGAGCAAATAGATAAAGCTAACTATAATATAATAATAATTATAATATATATATAACATTTTATATTATATACATATAATATATTATTATATATATCATATATTATAATATGGGCGGTGCGGTGGTGCAGTGGGTAGCGCTGCTGCCTCGCAGTAAAGAGACCCGGGTTTGCTTCCCGGGTCCTCCCTGCATGGAGTTTGCATGTTCTCCCCGTGACTGCATGGGTTTCCTCCCACAGTCCAAAGACATGTAGGTTAGGTGCATTAGCGACCCTAAATTGTCCCTAGTGTGTGCTTGGTGTGTGTGTGTGTGTGCCCTGCAGTGGGCTGGCACCCTGCCCGAGTTTGTTTCCTGCCTTGCGCCCTGTGTTGGCTGGGATTGGTTCCAGCAGACCCCCGTGAGGATATAGCGGGTTGGAAAATAGATGGATGGATATTATAATACTGTATATATTATATATGGCCCTTAACCTGCAATTGCTACGTCCTGGTTATGATGTTCATCAGCATCCAGCCTTGCATGTTGGCCTTCCAACCTGCAGGGAAAAACGTGGGGATTGGTGGCAGAACTGGCACTTCAGCCACCATAAAAAACCTCACACTGTTCCACTCTATCTGAACTAGTGCGGTGCTGAGGTGTCACCCATTGTATGGCTGCACTCAGGTCCTAATCTGGGATCCTGAGTTGGCTTGTCATGTTGTTGGTGCGGCAATGTGCTGTATCAGCGTGTGCTCCTAACCTCCTCCTATTATAATATATATGATCCTAATATATAATTTGATACTATCCGTATGTATGGTGTTCGCGTCAATACCTCGACTCAATACAGGTTAGAAGCATGCAATGGGACTCTGACTGCCTCTGTAGTTAGCACATAACGTGGCAAACGTGGACGCAGTATTGCATGATTGGCTAACAATGTTCAAATGCTTCAGTGACGCCGCTGGACGGCCGAGTATAGTAAGTCGGTGTTGCTTCGAGCAGATAACAGTAAGTTCTGTTGGTTTTTGGAATGTTGGTTTGGTGGGGCGAACTTTCCAGGACTAACATCGTCGACTGACTTAAACCCTTCGACAGCTCCAGAACCGTAAGTAATTTAGAACGTATCGCCATTTGCTTGGTACATCAAAATCTATCTTTGGACAATTGGGTTTTGGCATCTGTCCTTCTGACATCTATTGGCAAACTGAGTAATGACGGCAGGGTATTAACAACGGTCATTGTTTAAATTTTAGCCGATCTCAGATCTAAAATGACCACGCGAACATAAGTATTACTCCGACTCTGATTAGAGTCGTAAAATACAGTTTGTTTTGAAAATTTGCAGGAAAAAATCTAATGAGGTGCATCGAAGAGCTGAGTTCACGTCTCGCAACCCAGTTTAAACAGGAAGCTCTTCATTAAATCAGCCAAAAAGGTCTATTTTAAGCACAAATCAGTGCCATGATAACAAAATCATTTCAAGGACTTAAAAAACAAATTATTCTTTGCAGAGAAAGTATGGATTTCACAAACAGAATTTGTAGCCCAATTTGATTGCTAGTATAGGCCTAATATAGGCTGACCCGCCTTTTAAGGCGACCGACTTTTAAGTTGACCACTTCTTAAGGCAATTCAATATGTAGATCAATTTGATATTTTATACAAACTCATTAATTTGGTTATATTGCATTTGAGCGGTATTACTTTAATACTCGTAGTTTCTGTTATTTTTGTGATGACATTTAAACTTTTTTTCTATATTGAGGTCGCCCTTTTGAACCCCCCCTGATATTTACTACGCGGTGAGGCATTTGTACTCCATCAACATTAATTATTTCCAGAGACATAATTTTGTCTATTTTTCCAGCGCATCGCGCACAAAAGCAAGGGAACGATGGTAGCACCAGAACTCTGCTCACATCATGTCGCTTCGTATCGCAAGCTGCAAGTAGTAAGTCTGTGATAAGCGGAATACCGCTACGCTTTCCACGCACGGGACGGAAGGACAATCCCGACCGCTTTTATATTGTAAGAAAGAAGAAGAAGATATCGCACAGTCTGGAGTAGAAAATCATCTTTTACCTGGAAAAATGAAACTACAAATCCCATCGTGCATTGCAAAATGGACGGGGCGTGTGTGAAACTCCGTGCCTGCGTAGCACTCACGATACGGAGGGACAATCCCGACCGCTTTTATATAGAAGGATAACTAGATAAAGCTTTGATAAAGGGTGACACCTAGTGGCAGAACTGAGAGGTTGAAAATATTTTCAAAATTCAACCAAACCACACAGATCAACAAGACGTGAATCTTTTCCAGACTTCAATCACTTATCCATTTTCAGACCCTCTTTAGTGTCATGAGGACTAAAGTCTACCCTGATGGCATTGGATGAAATGCACGAGCCGAGTCTAGCTGGGGCACTGGTTCCATGGCAGATAGTCAAACAAGGCCAGTTTGAAGATGCTATCTTTAATTAAGTGTGCTCGATGAGGGAAAAAAATTAAATGATTTTAGCACAAGACTCCAACATAACAAAATGTGAAAAAAGTGAAGAGGGTCTGAAAACTTTCTGAAGGCGCTGTATCTGTTCCAGCTACACCATCCCAAATGATTTTTATACCATGCAGTTAGTGATTTCGAGATGGTCCATAATATGGTTTCTTTTTGACTCTTTGCCCCCACCCCTCAGTGATCTCCCACCACTCCACAATTGCTTTGCTTTTTATTTTGGCTGTCTTCATGTGTTGGGTGGGTAGGGATATTGTTACTTTCATGTTGGGTTTATATATTTTAAATCATTTATTGTGACACCCTTTATTAATTTATTAAAGATTTGACCACAATAAAAATAACACATCTTAAATGTTCTTTGAAAGGAATGATTGCGCAAGCAGAAATGTTGCTTATAGAGCCCAGAATGCCTCACATTGGTGAAAAGGGTGGAGAACATCAAGGAAAGCCTTATGAGGCAATTCTGCTCAAAATACCCTCAAAGAAGATCTTGCAATACAAGTAACAGAACAAAAATGTGCAAAAAAAAAGCAGTGGCCTTCCCACTTTAAGCAACTCGAGGATTCTGTTCTGACTCATTCCCTTTGCGCTTATGTAATCGGACTTCTCGTAGGTGGTCCCAGGTCATTTGGAAGACCGAACAGAGAACAGTCTAATCTTGCAGTTCTATTACAAAATTTCTGTAATGCAAACAGAGCAGATACTCTATATTTGGTAATGTGGATGGAAAAATCAAACTTGTGTCCTCACCCCAGAAGCAGTTAAAAAAAAAAAAAAGTGATCCTTGTGTGAAATGATCATCCAGTATATTCCAGAAAGTCAGAACAATTGCAATTTTTCCTGATAGGAAACCAAAGTAAAATTACAAATTGGCATAGCATGCCATAGCCAGCCAGTTTCAAGGTTTGGAGGGCAAGACACGCAGTTCAAAGTACATATGAGAAGTGCAGGAGACAAGTTCACCCTGCTGTGGAGTACATAACACAACCTGGGATTCTTTCTATAGTTTTCCCAGTATTAGGAATATACGCTCAGTGTGCAAATTATTGGGAACACCAGCACACCTGCCTATCCATGCAATTATCTAATCAGCCAATCAAGTGGCAGCATCACAATGCATACAATCAAGTAGGCACAGGTCAGGAGCTCCTGTTAATGTTCATGTCAAACACCAGAATGGGGGAAATCATTTAAGATCTCCGAGATTTTGACCATGTTGCGATTGTTGGTGTCAGACAGGCTGGTTTAAGTGCTTCTGTAAATTCTTCACTCATGCCAGCCTCTACAGTTTACTCATAATGATGTGAAAGCAAAAAATAGGCAGTGAGTAGCTGATCTACAGATAGAAATGCCTTATTGATTAGAAAGGTCAGAGGAGAATGTCCAGACTGGTCTGTTGAAACAGAAAGGCCACAGTATGTCAGATAAGCTCTATGTACAGCTGTGGGGGGTAGAAAAGCATTTCAGAATGAACAACACGTTGAACTTTCAGACAGATGGGCTACAACAGCAGAAGACCACATTGGGTTCTGTTCCTGTCAGCCAAGAACAGAAAACTGAGGCTGCAGTGGGTTCACCAAAACTGGACTGTTGAAGACTGAAAAAAACATATCTTGAAATGTGGCATTTCAATTTCTAATGAATCACACAGATGGTAGAGTCAGAATGGTGGTGGAGGAGTAATGGTGTGGGGGATGTTGGCGCCCGTTAATACCAATCAATCATCATTTAAATGCCATGGCCTATTTGAGTGTTGTTATTGAGCATGTGCATCTCTCGATGGCCACAATTTACCCATCTTTTAATGGCTACTATATGGCAGCACATCACAAAGCAAAAATCATCTCAAAGAAGTTACAAGAAGTTGACAAATCTGCAGAAAGTACTTAATACAGTGATGTGAACTTGGACCAGAATCTCTAAGAAATGTCTGCAACATCTTGAAGAGTCTATGCCATGGTGAACGGACGCTGTTTTGAGAGCAAAAGGAGGCCCTACACAGTACTAGTAGAGAGGTCCTAAGAATGTGCTCAATGAGTATATGTACAGTTAAAACTAGATTCTGATTGGTTACACAGTTCTACTTTTACAGTGTGTGAACAGATCTACTTAATGGCCAAGAGACTGACATTTTCTGCTCAATTCCAGTGTAGCTCAGTCAAGTCCTGTCAGATGAAGAAACACTTTGAAAGATGCTACCATAAGGTCACCTGTCACGTTACATGACTTTTGCAGTGATTTTCCATTTGAACACTTTATTAAAATAATGTTACCAAGTTGGGGCCAGTCATGGTGCACTCCCATGTTCCCCAGTTGTGTAATCTGATGCCCCCAATGTCTCCCTCCAGAAACTCTAACAGATCTGTCTTTGTCTTAAATTGTAGAAGTGGGCTTGTGTGCCATGTGACACTTGACAACCAATGAGTGCTCACCAGTAAGTACCATATATATAATGCAGCTAAGAAAAATAAGGAATGCAGATATTTCAAAAACAGTCTGATGACTTGTCGATAGATAGATAGATAGATAGATAGATAGATAGATAGATAGATAGATACAGTTATATGGAATAGTTTGGGAACCCCTCTTAATTCTTTGGATTTTCTTTGTCATTGGCTGAGCTTTCAAAGTAGCAACTTCCTTTTAATATATGACATGCCTTATGGAAACAGTAGTATTTCAGCAGTGACATTAAGTTGATTCGATTAACAGAAAATATGCAATATGCATCATAACAAAATTAGACAGGTGCATAAATTTGGGCACCGCAACAGAAATATGACATCAATACTTAGTTGAGCCTCCTTTTGTAAATATAACAGCCTCTAGATGCCTCCTATAGTCTTTGATGAGTGTCTGGATTCTGGATGGAGGTATTTTTGACCATTCTTCCATACAAAATCTCTCCAGTTCAGCTAAATTTGATGGCTGCCAAGCATGGACAGCCTGCTTCAAATCATCCGATAGATTTTCGATGATACTCAAGTCAGGGGACTGTGACTGCTATTCCAGAACATTGTACTTCTCCCTCTGCATGAATGCCTTTGTAGATTTCGAACTGTGTTTTTGGTCATTGTCTTGTTGGAATATCCAACCCCTGCGTAACTTTAACTTTGTGACTGATGCTTGAACATTTGTTGATATTGGGTTGAATTCATCTGACCCTTGACTTTAACAAGGGCCCCAGTCCCTGAACTAGCCACACAGCCCTCCACCAAATTTGACAGTAGGTAGCAGGTGTTTTTCTTGGAATGCGGTGTTCTTCTTCCGCCATGTAAAGCACTTTTTGTTATGATCAAATAAATCATTTTTTTGTCTCATCAGTCCAAAGCACTTTGTTCCAAAATGAATCTGGCTTGTCTAAATGAGCATTTGCATACAACAAGCGACTCTGTTTGTGGTGTGAGTGCAGAAAGGGCTTCTTTCTCATCACCCTGCCATACAGATGTTCTTTGTGCAAATTGTGCTGAATTGTAGAATGATGTACAGATACACCATCTGCAGCAAGATCTTGCAGGTCTTGGAGGTGATCTGTGGGTTGACTGTAACCATTGTCACAATCCTGCACATATGCTGCTCCTGTATTTTTCTTGGCCTGCCAGACCTGCTGGGCTTAACAGCAACTGTGCCAGTGGCCTTCCATTTCCTGATTCCATTCCTTACAGTTGAAACTGACAGTTTAACCCTCTGAGATAGCTTTTTGTAGCCTTCCCCTAAACCATGATGTGGAACAATCTTTGTTTTCAGATCTTTTGAGATGATCCCATGCTGTCACTCTTCAGAGGAGAGTCAAAGGGGAGCACAACTTGCAATTGACCACCTTAAATACCTTTTCTCATGATTGGACACACCTGTCTATGAAGTTCAAGGCTTAACAAGCTAATCCAACCAATGTGGTGTTGCAAGTAATCAGCATTGAGCAGTGACAGGCATTCAAATCAGCAAAATTACAAGGGGACCCACATTTTTGCACAGCCAGTTTTTAACATTTGATTTAATTTCATACAACTAAATACTGCTTCACTAAAAATCTTTGTTCGGAAAACACTACAGGACTCAGATTTTCATAGGAAATGAAAGACATACCACGGTTATCTTTTTTGTTGAAAGGAGGGTAAATTATTATACAGGCTGAGAGGAGTTCACAAACTTTTTCATATGACTGTAGACAGATAGATAGATAGATAGATAGATAGATAGATAGATAGATATCCCCAGGATAAATTAAGACTTTACAGAAGGTGAAGAAAACTAGAAATAAAATCATAAATAATAACCCACAACCCAAACACTTATGAAAATTTGTGGCTTAATTAATGATAAAAGAGCCATTTCTCTTTTCTAACAGGCGTGTAGGTGGAAGTAAGATGTGTCAGATTGAGTTCAGAGCTGCCCAATTATATTACAGGTTTTCATTTAAAGGCTTTTAAAATTTAAATACAGCAGATCCAGCTTCTTGTGCCCATAAATGAAACATAACACATATTAATTGAAGTTATTGTTCCTTACTGCATCCCGTGAGTTGAAGTCATCACACATTCGCAAAAGGTGATTTCCCATGACTGGAATTTTGTTTTTAGGAACCAATGAGTTCCTATTCGATGAAGGCCTTGTGCCACTTGTTGTCCTTGGCCAATTTCACGTGTTGCTTTCCCACTGCAAAATAGAAAAAGAAGAGTGATGTGGTGCACAGTGAGGCACATTTGGGAGTTCACAGGGGACTCCCCCACCTTGTTGTGTCTTTTATTTTTCTATTCTTTATTATGTAAAGCACTTTGAGCTACTGTTTGTATGAAAATGTGCTATAGAAATAAATGTTGTTGTTGTTCCCCCACCATATTGCTTCAAAGTGATTCTGGCTTCATGAGAGAGACTGGCACTATGTCCAGGGAGGTGGCTATGAAGAGTGATGCGGTGTGAAGTACAGCTCTCTGTCCTCACCAATAACTCTCCAAAGTCCCAACTACTAACAGATTTTTAAGATGGCACCAGTGGTTGTGGTCAACCAATCAGCAGAGTTTAGACATCAAACTTAAAGAAATGGGAATTCAGAGTGGGGTGTGTAGATGACTGCAGAATAGACTAAAACACAGGAAGCAGAGGGTGATGGTGTGAGGAACCTTATCAGAATTGGCAGATGTTAAGAGTGGCATTTCCAGGGCCACTGCTATATTATATCTATATATATATATATATATATATATATATATATATATATATATATATATACTGTATATACATACATATATATATAAATGATTTACATAGGAATATAAATAAGCTAGTTAAGTCTGCAGGTGATGAAATACTAGGTGGATTTTCAAATAATCTAGAATTAGTAAAATTATTACAGAGGGACTTGCTTGGGCAGATTTGCGGCAGATAAAGTTTAATGTATGTAAATGTATTACACACGGAAAGTAAAAACGTGAGGTTTGAATACACAATGGGGGGTTTGAAAATCAAAATTAAACCTTATGAGAAGGATTTAGGAGTCATAGTGGACACATAATGGACTGCCAGACTGTGTTCAGAAGCCATTATGAAGGCCGACAGAATGTCTGGTTATATAGCGTCTTGATGTGTAGAGTGCATGTCATAGGCGGTTGTGCTCAAGCTTTATAACACACTGGTGAGGCCTCATCTGGAGCACTTTGTGCACAGTTTTGGACTCCGAGCCGGAAAAAAGACATAGCAACACTAGAAAAAGTCCAGAGAAGAGTGACTAGGCTAATTCCAGGACTGCAGAGTATGTGTTATAAGGAAAGATTGAAAGAGTTGAAACTTTTCATGTTTAAGTAAACTAAGATCAAGAGGTGACATGACTGAAGTGCTTAAAGCTATGAAAGGAATTAGTAAAGAGGATCACAGTTGTTACTTTAAAATAAATTCTGCAACAAGAGCACAAAGCCATGTTTGGAAACTTGTTAAGGGCATATTTTGCAAAAATGTTACAAAGCTCTTATTCAAGCAAAGAGCCATAGACACATGGTGGAGCCTAGG
Source organism: Polypterus senegalus (assembly GCF_016835505.1). Taxonomy (NCBI): domain Eukaryota; kingdom Metazoa; phylum Chordata; class Cladistia; order Polypteriformes; family Polypteridae; genus Polypterus; species Polypterus senegalus. The sequence goes on along the minus strand of NC_053165.1, from coordinate 136,554,704 downwards.
ACTTCATGGATCTTCAAATCTCTGCTTGCCCTTATCTTGGACAATCTAGGTGAATACAACGAATGAGCTTGTTGGGCTAAATTGACTGTTCTCATCACAATTTTCTGATGTTAAATAATCTTTAGTAATAAAATGCACTGCACTTGTCATTCCAGCAGATGGTGCATCACAGACATTAACAAAGCTTTCACAAATCCCATACCAAATGGCATATAACAGCATGTCTTTGCTAAATTGGGTTATGATTAGCATAAAGCATTCTCATTCCACTTCAAATCCAACTCAGTGTTTCGAGGGACTGAAGCCCAACAAAGTAGCATTGTGGGCACATCAGGAATCAACCACACGTTTATATGCAAAAGCAGAATTGGTGCAGTAGCTCCATGCATTAAAAATGAAGAGCTATGAGGCTGCCTTCCATGTTCGGAGCCTTGGATTTAGATGGTACCTGACAGCTGGTGTACTGCATATTGAGTCCAAAACAGTGCATCAGTCACTTTAATTAGTCAACCAGCTTTGCAGCAAATTAAACCTTTGAAGAGTGTCGACAGTTTTCTCCATTTGGTTGAGCAGGAATGTTTTAATGTCTCCAAAGGCAGCAGGCTGCAGGTCAGCCATGCTGTTAAAGCAAAACACATCATGCGGAAACAATATGAATGTATATTTAATGGCTACAAACTGAATTATTAATGCAGATACTCCGCTTTAGAAACTCAGTACCATGTTGCATATTGTTATTCTAGAGTGGCAACCGTACATGCTGTCTTTTCAGTCTTTTACCTGCATTGATTTTCAGTGTGCTAGAAAATATAATCTAATCCTATTATGCTCCATTAAATATTGGCCAAATGAAAAATTTCAAACATACATTATAATTGTCTCAATTTGATGCCATTAGAGAGTTTGTTGGTTCAGTAAGAAAGCATTTCTGTAGAATAAACCCATAATTGCACAACCTGGACCCTTAAGCAAGCCACAGCATCCCACCAGTGGAGTCTCACAGGGTGACCACGGTACCATTAAGACTGTGGGACATATCATTCATAACACTGGACAACAATTTTTCAAAAAAAAAAAATTTGCTTCATGAGAATTCTTTGGAGAATATGATAGACCTCTAAGTTAAACCCAAACATAACTTCAGAGTGACTTGAAATTGAAATATGAAATCAGCTTTTCTTGAAATTTAGTGTGTTTGTACACTTAATGATGCGGATACATAACATTAGATCAGTTAATTTAAAATGTTTTGCTTCTAACTTTCATTTGTACTCCGCATCTGATGCCATTTGTTTCAGTTTCCAACACCGATGCACTGACTGGACCAAGATTAGCAGGAAAGACCTCTACATGCGAAGGCAGACAATAAATCTTCAGCGACAGACTGCATTTCATGGTGGTGTATGCTTTAAGCTTCTCACCCAGTTTGACATACCGCAGTTTAGCATTCGGTAGGCGCTAGCAAGATTCTCAACATCTTGAATGACTTCCATGTAATTTCCTCTGGGCACACGTTGCAAAACCTCATCATTGATGATGCCTTTGGATTGACCAACAAAAATATCTTCTTTAACCTTGATGTTAGTTATTTGTGGAAACATCTGTCTCATATATGGAAACCCTTCGCCAGCCTTGATCAACACTTTCATAAAACTTCATCAGTCTAAGTGTTAAAAGAATAAAAGGCAAAAATCTCTTTGTTGGGTCAACAAGTGGTTAATGTGCCACACTTTTCTGCCCTTATGAAGCTGCCATTTCTTTTTAATGTAACGAGACCCTTTAGTATAGGTATCCCATTTGCAGTACTCTGTATATCCGAGCTGCATTCCTCTTCGTGTTTCCAGCACATTTAGGTCACCACCGATGTTGCAGCTGATGTACTGTATATGTACACCTATAATATGACAAGAAATCTCAAAGACCTCTGCAATTAAATGGTACAGGATAGAAAAATGCAAATGGGATTTTTCTGATCAGCAGGCCAAAATCCAGAAGATACACCAAAAAGCAAACTGTTAGTTGTGCTGCGTAACAGATTACCGGTAACATACAACTCTGTGCCCCGCGGAATCAATGCAGAAGAGAACAAGAAGAGAGATGGGCTACAAAATACATGCAAATTCAACATTCGTGTCAAGAATCTCACCTCAGAATGCACCACTTATTGAACTTGGTCTTCAATCATTGTACCCCGTTCAAAACAACCTTGGGTGGAACCAAACCGAACATTGAGACATGGAGGTTTAGACAGACGAATTCAGTTCTATACATCATGTGGATGGAAAGATCAGATGCATTTGGTAGAAGCAATATTAATCCATAGAGCCATCATATTTTGGCTTAACAATGCATGCTCGTGGTGTCAGTGTGAGGACATGGGGCACATATTTGGTACCCCAATGCCTACAGAAGTAGGTCTGAAGAGAAAGGCATATCTGAACACTGTTGAGCTCATCCTTTCATGACTTATCCACACTAACACTTCATTTCCTAGTAAGCCATGTTGCAAAGGCAAATGCCACCAAATGGCTCCTAGAACAAGACCACACGTTTTCCTTGCTCGAAAGAGGTGGCACAACATTCTGTTTGACAGAAATAGATAAACTGGCACTTCTCTATAGGTAGTTTTGTTCTGCACATGCCAGAGGACCTTAGTGTCCTCTGTAAAATACTTTTGCCTCTGACTGATCTATGGCTTCACTATCTGCAGCCCAATATAAATTTGCCTGGATACATGGCCAGGTATTTATATACGTAGATGGTGAAGTCATTCGAGTACATTTGATTCCAGATGAAGGTTGGAGTCATCAATCCTTTGTTTTCGTCCAAGTCCACCACTTTGTTTTTGGTTTTTGCCAATGTTCAGACACAAATTAACATTGTCCAATTGATATTTTGAAGGACTTAGCATTTGAAAGATTAGATTGTAGTCCAAGTAGATCATTGATTCTCACCTGTGCTGAGAAAATAATTGTTTTTGATGGCATTTCTACACAACTTGAACAATTGCTTCTACTATAAAAAGCCATAGCCACATCGCAATGGGATGAAAACTAATGAGCCGATGGCATTACTAGTCATCACCACTTCTTTGAAAGAGTTGTGGATTTCACTTATGGAGCTTTCTGACCTTCAGGGGAATTGACAAGAATCAAGTTCAAAAACTGGTGCAGCCTGGTTTCACGTGAAAGCAGGAATCAAACCCTGTTCCAAGTTCAGGCCAAAAATGTGTATTGATTTTTCTCTCATTTCTCCTACATGCTGAACATATGCAAGTTAAGGTGACTGAATGACGGTGGGGATACACAGGACTCTGCCATTTAATGGACCGAGAACTCCTCTGTTGTTGGATCCTGCCTTGTATTTGATAACACTGGTGTGTGCGATCCTGAATTAGTGGTGTAGAAATGAATAGGTACAGACGCAGCAATTTTCAGATACAAGCCTTTCTCAGAAGGACACAGTAAATCTAACAGCTTGAGTTATTTGTAAACTAATTTTATTTAAGTCAATAAATCTTATGCAGACATGGACTCCAGTCCTTCTCAATGGCATAAACAATTTTGTACTAACGAAACTAGGAACATAGTAAATTTCACTAACACCAATGGACTGGCAATATGACTGCAGAACTATGAAAAGCCTTCCATTAACAGTTTATAAAATCCCTCAATGTTTGTAGTACTAGGGTGTTGTACAGTGTTAGCCATTATGAATGGAGAGAAAAGCCAAGCAAGGGGACACATTTTATTGGCCAACTAAAAAGATTACAATATGCAAGCTTTTGAGGCAACTCGGGCCACTTCAGGCAAGAGCACCTGAAGCAGCCCGAGTTGCCTTGAAAGCTTGCATGTTGTAATCTTTAGTTGGCCAATAATGTGTCCTTTTGCTTGGCTTTCTCTCCATTCATAATGGCTAACACTGTACAACACCCTAGTACTACCAGCATACAAGACACTGAAATATACCGCTACTGCATGGAATTGAAGAGCCGGTGGAAGAAACTGGCACACATGGACAGCGACATCTTAACATTTAAGATTTTTCATTTAAAAGATTTACCAATGTTATTTCTTGTCCTAGTGTGTGGATATAAACACAGGGAACTTCAGTTTCTGTATTACATCTTGCCTGAAGGGACCAAGGTGCCTCGAAAGCTTGTATATTGTAATCTTTTTAGTTAGCCAATAAAAGGTGTCATTTTGTTTGGCTTTTCTCTAAAATCCCTCAAGAAATTAAAATTGACAGCACACAAAGGATACGATTACACTCTGACTTAAGCTTGAAATCCAGATATCTCCTCTATTAGATGACAACACATCCAGCAGTACAGATCAGGAATTCTCTGTAACACCATTGTCTGACGTTGACCGAGTAATCTTGGTCTACACCATGACAAGCTGCCAGAAGAGTGCTCCAGCACAACATCAAGAAGGTACCCAAGAATCTGGAAAAGCAGTGCTTCAATTCAAGATCCTGCAGTGTGGAGCCGTTCACCTGGGTACAGACAGCAGCTCTGAATAAGAGCTTCACCCCCCATTTGAGCTTTTGGTTATTGCTCAGACTCTGACAGCATGTAGAATAATTCAAATGGAAGGTTTCATTTAAGAACTTCTGTATCCGATTGCACCAGTCAATCGTGATAAAGTAGGTGTCAGTGCTGCTTTAGCCACTTTCCCAGGAATGAGGAACTTTAGAAATTAAAGGATCTCCTGACATTTACTACTCCTACTCCAGAGTATGAGTTTTGTACAATTAAGAACTATCACGAATGGTGTTTGGGCGATGAGCTGTGCCACTTGGTTCAGCACAAGCACTTGATCCCATCTTAGAACACACATCAATGTAATCATCTCCCCCATAAAACTCAGCCACACCACACTTTATAGCTTTGTATTTGGGGTGCCATGCACTGCATCAAAGCAAATCACTTTTGAACTCCCAATTGAGGCACACTTTACACGTGTCACATTTTGCATAAAGGTTACAGTTCCTGTTGAGCGGTGGGAATGCAACACACAAAAGTGGACTAGGACTTGCATCATACAGGAAGTCATTATTCCTGGAAAAGTTCCTGCAGTGGGCAAACTATTGTTTTAAATGATCAAGTTCAAAGATCATCATTTGTATAGCAGTGGCTCCAATACACCTTGGTCAGGGTGGGAAAAGGTTGCGATACTTGATACCACTAAGCAGTTTTTGATTTCCAGTTTCAGGCCCTGCAATTTCAAGTTGGATACAAGACATAATCAGGTGATGAGATCCATCTTCATGTCAGACAACCCTTCCAGAGAGACCAAGTTACACAGTACTCGTATTCCACACTCTTCACAGCATAGGATGAAAACCGCAGAAGTTAATCAGAATCACTGATTAAGTCGGGGTGTGGCGTCTTAACACAGCCTAAATAAAATCTCTAAAGTCAGATAATCCCACATTTCCAATTGTTTGAAAATGATAGAGGAATGCCATTATACAGATCTCCACTACAACTCTGTGGGCTGCGATTAGCAGACATTTTGAATGAAGCGGGAAATTAAATGTTGAGTTGGCATCCAGATAGAATTAATGAAGCAAGAGGGGCTTGGCAGCCACCCTACCTTAGATAACCAGATTCCAGCAAAGTTTGTGTTTTTTTTATTATTTTTTAAACACATTTTGAATCAGTTTCACAATAATCTTAGTTTACTTTCTGAACAGTTTAAATCGATATTTAAACAAAAAAAAAGTACACAAACATGTATGCAACACAAACTTTTTTTAAACCTCCCCATTTCCAACTCAAAAGCCCCACTGCTGGAAAGCAGGGAGGGCAAGAGGAAAAAAACCCCACAAATATATATTTTATTAAATTACACACAAGAAATCAATTCAGTGTTTCTTCAAAACAAGCTGGAAAGACTGGATTGACCTTACCACTTCATACACAATCCATAAGATTATTCTGTACAAGCTGAGGTAATTCAAAAGAGCCCAACAGTATACTAAGCTTTTATCATATAGATTTTAAAACCCCAGTGCATAGAGTAACCCTTTAAAGAAAATTATATATATATAGATTTTCCCTGGCCCACTTCTTACCACGCTATCCTACCCTACCCTCTCATAAGTTTTACTGACCAGAGGCAGCTGGCCTTAAATTCATATTGCAAGCAATTCAGACACAAAAAAAAAAAAAAAAAAGCAAGAAACTCAGGAAAGTGTCAAACGACTAAAGAGAGTCCAGTCAGCCAAAGTCAAAATAGAAAAAAGGTTACATGCTACGGACTTCAACATGCAAACTCTTGGACTGACAAGTCTTAACCATTTTCTATACAAAGGGGTATTTTGTTCACACGAGTCTTGCAAACCTTGCAGTAGAAAGCATGGTCAGACCTCCAAGATCAGTCTCTGCAGAATGGAGGAGGAATGAAGGGGGAATTCCAAAAAAAAAAAAAAAAAATACAAGAAAATTGCCTTTCCTTCAACAGGATTCAAGAGCTCTTAAGGTTTCACGTCAGAAGAGTTGGAGAACAGTAAGTATTGATGCATCTGCAAATAAAAAGTAAAGATCAGTTATGGAAAACACTAGGGATTAAGGCACATGGAGATCTTTATACAGACAATGTATTTGTAGCTAGAAAGTTAAATTTGGAATGTAATTGTTCATAAGCTGCACACATTCCAAAATACAAATCTTAAACCTACCCTACTTTCCCCATCTCACACCCTTAACTATCCCAGAGGCCATACTGGTTTGTCTTGGAAACTGAAATATTCTTATTGCTGAAAGGATGTCCAGGTATTTACCCTTGAAGGACCCCAAGTACTGGTGAAATAGGAACATTTTTTTTTTTTTTTTGAGCGAGCGAGAGAGAGTGAGCGCAAGAGCACCACCATCCATAAAATTAGTTCTATTTACTCCAAGCATTCTATGATCCCCTAAAGGTCTTTCAATCAGATTTAAGTGTCCAAAAACAGTACTCTGGGCAAGAACCATCAGGCCACATGCTCTGGCAATGCACTAAATTAACATCTCTTGATATTTAGATGGCCTTGGCGTTAATCACAATTTACATTTTAATGGTGATATTTGGTGCACTCCTGGATGTCATTGATGTGCACAGGAACATCCTTACACCACACTAGCAGCGCACAGACTTTTCATGCCCTAGGAATTCCTCCAGTTGAGGAGAGATGTTCTGTATTCGCAAAGCAGAAAACAAAAGACCCCAAGGATCTATACAAAAATGGCAAGAATTTTAGAAGCCCTCTTTCTCTGCTTTGTCTTCTGTGGGGACATTGCACAGTGCCTTGATCACTTGGTGGTGGCACAGTCACCTGCAATATTCACATGAAGCAGGGCCCCAGCACTCCAGGAGACCAACTGCATTGAATCCTCTAGGAGGCAGCCTGGAAACCATGTGGAATGACAATCTGCAGGAGTTCCAAGGCCAAAATCCCCCACCCATTGGGCCTCCTAGTCAACGCAAATGTGTTTCTCTCCTTTCCAGCCATCTGAATCATCACTGTTCTCTTCTGTAGAAACTTGCAAATTGGCATTGTACTTTGTCAGAACACCCATAGTTGGTAAAGAAATGATGCTGTGTATTCAAAGCAAGACGTGCCCTTAATGATATGTAGGCCAAGGCTCTTCAATAATGGATATGAATGCCATGTTTAACAAGGCGGTAAAAGCAGAGAAAAAGAATCCTGTTTTTGTACTGCTTCAAAATAGTTAAACTAAAAATGTTTATTCTTTGCACTTCAAATATTCATCAACACACTAACTGCAATATTCAAAGTGCATTTTTTGGTAAAACAATTTTACAACTCATGCTATTGTAACTTGTATACAATAATTCTCCAATTGTAAAACTTCTGAAAGAGGAAGGCCCAACTGAGGGGTAGAACGTGAACATTGGAGGAAGGAGGATGTTCTAACCAGGAAATCCACATAGTAGAAAACTAGCCTCTTAAACACTGCCTCATTTTTGTCAATCACTTTAACAGCACCAATCACAGAACCTATTTAATGTTTCTACTGCCATTACTCAGTTACCAAAAACTGATTTTGCCCCAAAAATAAAATTACAATTTAGAAACAGTTTTGGGAAGTTGATATTTTGTGGCTAAGTTAATTAAAAATAAGCAGGTTTGTAGACTTCCATTCACACAAGAAATAAGGAGCGCCCCCCCGATTTTTCAGGGATTAACTGCCTGTCATTTAGAATTTAAATATTTGGAAGGTAATATTCTTGGCTGTGTGTGGTTAAGGCAATTGAGATAAGAGTGCATTTGGTTTGGCAGTGGCTACTTTCTATGTATTGAGATTCCCCTTTGAAGAAGCCACAGTAATATGTACGAGAGAGAGCGAGAGAGCGCCCATATAGACAAGCCCTGCACTCCTTCAAAGATAGGACTGGCATACATAGAATTGATTCTACTGGTATGGTACAGATTGCATGCTTTACTGTCCAAGGTTGAGCAGCAGTTCTGTGGCCAAGGATCTGCACTGGAAGATTGCCGGCTCAAATTCCATTGCTACCAAGAGATCCTACTGTGTTGGTCCCTGGAGCAAGAGCCCGATACTGAAAATTACTCCGGGTCACCGTACAACAGCCGTCCCTGTGCTCTGAACCACAAAGGTAATGTGGTTATTCCAGGTTTGTCTGTCTCAATTTCTTTAAATCTCAAATCTTATAAATTTGTGAAGTTGGAAAAAGGTGTTTAGCTGTTAGTTTTGCCCAATTGTACATACATTGAAACCCCCTCTTTTGCTTATCACTAGCTATTGGACTCCTCAACCACTCCTGAACAGCCAACTTTCATTTCACACTCTTACTTCATTGACCATGTGATACCTTCAAAGTGTGCAGTACTTTTACACAAGATAAGTTTTGACAACCTTCTGTGTACTGGTTTTAAAGCCATACTTTAAAATTTAACAATCCATATCAAGTTCTCCCCTCTCCCCCCCCCCCACTTTGAAACAGCCACCAATTTTGTCTGGGCTACGAATCTGAATGAAAGCAGTCATACACAGAAATACGTATACTTACTGGATGGTTCAGCAAAACTGGCGAGACTTCCAGCCTTGCTGGGTAGCCTCCGAGGAAGGATACCAGCGCATCTGAAACAAAGCCACTTTCAGTTAGTCAAATTAAATAACTGGGGGAACAATTTAGTAAAGCAACTCTTTATTCCTAATCGGAATAGCCTGTCAAACCACCACAAAAACCACTTGAAGCCATCATGGAAACACGATTTATAAGCTAGGAATAATTTGATTTGGGAAAAATTGTGGTGTTTTGGCAATAAAAACAGAATAGCTCCTCATTTGGGGGACATACTTAACAACCCACATTTTTAGCAATGCGAGGTCTGTCCAAAAAGAAACCAGACTTAAATAGGTCACCAATAAGCCCCAGCAGATTTGAGATGATGGCAGTGTGTAGGAGACCTCAAGCGTCTAAATAAACTTGCCCAATCACACCATTTCAGTTATCAAGTACATGCAGTAGAGTGAACTCATTTGCTTTGCTTGGAGAATTTCAAATCTGGCAGACTCACAAAAACCAGAGCAGAAACCACTTGCTTTGCTTCATGAAAAATTACCGGTCTGAAGTTCCAGAAAGAACGTCCATTTTGACTGAAAACCTACAGGTGCAACATGTTGCTGCATCTATTGACAGATGAGCAAGCAGAAAATCATGTCAGTTAGGAGATGGAAGATCATTCAAATGCTGAGAAGCTTCCTAAAACACAATCGTAACAGGTGATGAAATAGGGGTGTACAGCCCCTGTGGACTCTGTTAAAGAATGCAGGTCTTGTGTCAAATTTCTAGAATTTTGAAATCAACCTTTCAGGGCAGATTTCAGCATTTTGGGAACAAAGATGCACCAGAGTTGTTCAGTGCAAAGCCATTTGGGAACTAATCTGTCCATATGAAGGTTCTACCAAGAACCTTAATGAAATCTGCTGCAGTCTCCATAAAGCAAACCACCAAATATGGCAACAGATTTGTGAAATGCCAATTAGTTCATGATTTCAAAAGGACCCTTGCTGCATACAACATCAGGCTAAGTCCAGGTTCTTAATCTGTTAGTGTTCTGCTGTGTAGCCTACCATTTATTAAGGATTGGATTTCTTCTACAGGTGCCAGTCAAAATTAGAATATCATGACAAAGTTGATTTCAGTAATTCCATTCAAAAAGTGAAACTTGTATATTAGATTCATTCATTACACACAGACTGATGTATTTCAAATGTTTATTTCTTTTAATTTTGATGATTATAACTGACAACTAATGAAAGTCCCAAATTCAGTATCTCGGAAAATTAGAATATCAATCAAGACCAATGCAAAAAAAGTATTTTTAGAAATGTTGGCCAACTGAAAGGTATGAACATGAAAAGCATGTACAGCACTCAATATTTAGTTGGGTCTCCTTTGGCCTGAATTACTGCAGCAATGCGGCGCGGCATGGAGTCGATCAGTCTGTGGCACAGCTCAGATGTTATGAGAGCCCATGTTGCTCTGATAGTGACCTTCAGCTCTTCTGAATTGTTGAGTCTGGTGTATTGCATCTTCCTCTTCACAATACCCCATAGATTTTCTATGGGGTTAAGGTCAGGCGAGTTTGCTGGCCAATCAAGAACAGGGATACCATGGTCCTTAAACCAGGTACTGGTAGTTTGGCATTTGTGCAGCTGCCAGGTCCTGTTGGAAAATGAAATCTGCATCTACCATAAAGTTAGTCAGCAGCAGGAAGCATGAAGTGCTCTAAAACTTCCTAGTAGACGGCTGCGTTGACCTTGGACCTCAGAAAACACAATTGACCAACACCAGCAGATGACATGGCACCCCAAACCATCACTGACTGTGGAAACTTGACACTGGACCTCAAGCAACGTGGATTCTGTGCCTCTCCTCTTCCTCCAGACTCTGGGACCTTGATTTCCAAAGGAAATGCAAAATTTACTTTCATCAGAGAACATAACTTTGGACCACTCAGCAGCAGTCCAGTCCTTTTTGTCTTTAGCCCAGGCGAGACACTTCTGACGCTGTCTCTTGTTCAAGAGTGGCTTGACACAAGGAATGCGACAGCTGAAACCCATGTCTTGCATACGTCTGTGCGTGGTGGTTCTTTAAGCAGTGACTCCAGCTGCAGGCCACTTTGTGAATCTCTCCCACAGTTTGGAATGGGTTTTGTTTCACAATCTCTCCAGGGTGCGGTTATCCCTATTGCTTGTACAATTTTTTCTACCACATCTTGTCCTTCCCTTCACCTCTCTATTAATGTGCTTGGACACAGAGCTCTGTGAACAGCCAGCCTCTTTAGCAATGACCTTTTGTGTCTTGCCCTCCTTGTGCAAGGTGTCAATGGTCGTCTTTTGGACAACTGTCAAGTCAGCAGTCTTCCCCATGATTGTGTAGCCCACAGAACTAGACAGACCATTTAAAGGCTTTTGCAGGTGTTTTGAGTTAATTAGCTGATTAGAGTGTGGTACCCGGTGTCTTCAATATTGAACCTTTTCACAATATTGTAATTTTTCGAGATATTGAATTTGGGACTCAGTTGTCAGTTATAATCAAAAATGAAAACCAACATTTGATATACATCAGTCTGTGTGTAGTGAATGAATTTAATATACAAGTTTCACTTTTTGAATGGAATTACTGAAATAAATCAGCTTTGTCATTATATTCTAATTTTATGACCGGCACCTATACATTAGGAAGTTTAAAAGCACAAAAAGAACCAACTTCAAATGCAACGAACCCAGCCAGAATGAAATGGCACTTTAAGCAATAGCTCAAGGAACCACACCAACCAGCAAAGTGCCATTAGAGAACCACAGTTTAAAGAGTATGGGACATTGCACAAAACAAGTTCCAGATAATGCAGATATGGAAAAGCTCACGAGAAGTGTATAAATAGAGGGAAATACCTGGAACACAACACGTCTGTTTGGGGGTTGTTAAAAAGCTTAATCAAAGTTGCTTGTTTGGACAGACATCAGATGCTGCAGATTGGATTAAACCAGCGTCATCTTACCAGCACTAAAGGCCCTGGAGCCCCCGTTTTGATAGCAAAACACAGGCATCAGAAACATCATGGGCCCCTAGCCAGTGCCAATATACTAAGACAGCCCAGGATTGGATGTTTTAACATTTTAAACAATTTATCCTCAGTATTCACCTCCCCCACAGGCTCCACAAGAATGCAATTAAATCTGACCAACAATTCAAATAGGGTTTTTTTTTTTTAAAAACTTGGTAGACTGAAAAGGCACCTGCATTACCACCTACTACATTTCAAGGACATGCCAGTTCCTTCTGTGAATGGTAGTCCAGTGCCTTTTTTGTAAGCTTTACCATTGGGAAAACAGCGAGAATCATAGGCCACAAGTTTCAGGAATGTTTAATTTTGCATGCACTATGGAATTCATAACTAACCGCACTTTCATTTTCGACACATTTCCATAAAGGGCTGCATCAGTCTTCACTTACCTGAGCGTGGAGGGCAGCAGCAGCTGCGGCTGCTGCTGGGTAAGTGAACGCTGCATGAGGAATGCCAGGAGACAGCTCAGCTGTGTAGAGAGGATAAGGAGCCCAGGACTCTGGGGAAGCAGGAATTAAAGCTGCACCTGTCAGGTCATCTGAAGAGAGGTTAAAGATTAACATGAGCAATTCTGTGTCCCCCACCTTCACCGAAGCAGTTATACACTGCCGGCCATTAAAACTGCAACACCAAGGCAGACAAGATACCACAGCAATAATTACAATAAGGAAGATTATTCTGGGTACATGGCATGCACGATTAGAATTTCAGCTTGGTCTAACATGCAGAACGCATAATCTGTCCACCACTGCCAGAAAAGATCCCCTCATACAGTCAGGAAAGGCTGGGAAGAGATGGACATCTGCATTCATCCATGGTAACTGCTGGTGGACTCTATCCTGGCAGTCCTTTAACCTTGTCGCAGATGATGTGGCACTTGGTGCCATTTTCTAACAGTACAATTTTTGACCATATTTGACACAATGTTGTTATGCAGTTCCTGGATGACATACCAAGGAACCCCCTGAAGATAGGGTACCTTATCAGCCACCAAAACCTGAGGTTCCACTGACTGGCCAAGTTACTAGTAATGCACGAAGAAATGGAAGCTGCTGCAGCCAATGTCTCCCCACACCACTTTGTTTTGGGCCTGAATGACACTGCAAAGAGCATGGCTCCATACACAGGTCCATCCATCATGGAGTAGTGATCTGATCTTTGGCATAACATCGCGCCTTTGGAGGAGTCCGTCATCCTGCCATCCAACTGTATTTTTGACACCATTGCAGGCACAGATTGGTCGAGGGTCAAGGACATCTGGAGCAGTCAAGCAAGTGAGAAATGACAGTGTGGGGAAACATTTGGACATGACATCTTAACCGATTAGTCTAAATGTAGCTCATCTGTTTATTAGTGCCAAGTACAGGAGAGGTCCATATCCAATTTTTGTGCATTAGGTTGCTCCAGCCCATGATCATATTCTGTCCAATATGAGTGCCAACATAACTAAAAGATTCTGCTGTCCTGCAATTCTACAACCTCCCTTTGCTGAAAGTCAGAGGTGGACATAAATGGTGCCCATCATAGAAGAGCAGGACAGCCTTAATACACACTGGAGGACGTCCAGGGGCATACCACTCATCACATCGGCATAAATGCCCTGCTGGCAAGCATTTCCCCACTCTAACCTGTCCTAGCTATTCTTCAGACTTTAGTTCTGTGTCCAACTCCGGTCCTGCTGGACTGCAGGTTTTCATTCTAACCATCTTCTTAATGAGCCATTTTTGCTGCCAATTAACTTGTTTTGCCTTAGTTTTAATTGACGTGACTCAGACCCCTTAGTTGGTTTTTCCCCTTAATGAGCAGACAAGGACACAACACAAGTCGCCACATGACCAGCTAACCTGAAAGTAAATGTTGGTCTACTCAGGTCACCAGAACTTGACTGTGGTCTTTTTTTTTTTTTTTTAAATATAAAGGGAGGGGGGGTTTGGGGAGTCTGCTCTGGCAGATTGAGAGCAGCAACAAGTAATATTCAATAACGAATTTAACAGCAAGAATTGGCTTCTCATTAAGAAACTGGTTGGAGTGAAATTGGAGTTTGAAATCCCAGTTTAGCTGGTCATCTGTTGGCTCATTTCACGTCTCATTTCTGATTGGCTACAATTTAAAGTAATCAGTGGAGAACTGAATCCTAAAAAAAACAGGCCATTAAAATGAAGGGAAAAAAGTTAATTAGCGGTGAAAACTGGAAACTGATAAGGAAAAGGGTTAGAATGAAAACCTGCAGCCCACCAGGTCCAGAGCTGGACACCCATGTTTTATATGAACAAGACACTCCACACCCCCCATGTTGTAATGTTAATGCGCAGCAGTGAAAAAACCTTTCAGGGTGAAGACCTACAAACAAACATGTGGGTTGATTTAGTAGTGAACTATTAAAGAGCCTGATGAAGGTGATATGGAGTAGCAGAAATAAGGCAAATGTACTAAAAAGTAGAACAAGTATTAAACTTTCCCAATTGTGCAAATGTAACTCTTAAACTCATTTATGAGATCAGTGTCCGATTCCTAGGGAATTGAAAAGGTCCGTTTGTTAAAATGTAGAGACAGGCTCACATTCTTTGCAAGATAGCCGTGGACAGATCATCCAAATGGGGTGCAGAGTTTTCAAATAAGTGAATCGTTTCTTCAGGTTAAGCATGCATAGTTAGTTCAAATAGAAAGAGAACTTACTGGCATTTAATAACCACCATGAGCCTGATGGTTTGAAAATCTAAGCATTAAAAACAGGCAATGTACAAGTGGGTTAACTTACATGGGTCCCGTGCAATGAAATGTGCTCCTAAAGCTGGGTGGATATTAGTGGGGTTTGGTGTGGCCATCAGCTTACTCTTTGCCATTTTTGTGTTCGCTTTTGCAAATTCTAACCGTAGGGTTTGTGGACTCTCTGGATCGAAACGTATACCCTGAAGAGAGGAAAACAAAAAACACCTCCTTCCATTTAGTAAATATGCTTACAATGCCTCATTTGAGTCACAGAAGGTATTCAGAAAAGGTGAATATTAGACAAATACATTTAAACAATGGACAAAAACTGTGGCTTCATACAGTTTCCACAATAATCACTTTGCTTAATCTCCTTAATGTTGTTCACCCAGTGAGAAGTAGTAAAAAAATCATTGACTTGGAAATTAAATATACCAATGTGTCAACAAAAACAGAAATCCGAAGCAGATTTAGAACAGGTCCTTCAAACACACGGCCCCATGCAGCTATCAGGATAGTAGAATTGCATTTGGCACATTTTCTGTTCCTTGAATATGAAGTAGAATATCAGTGCCTGATCTGTACTGTACAATGGATTCTGCCATTATATTAGAAAGCTACCGCAGCATAAGGTTTAGGGACAAACTTCAGGACAGCAATGACACTTGCTGCATTGTGAGCAGCAGTTTAAGGGGCAGTAGACCCTCTACTTGCTTGTAATCATTTTGCCTTTTTTCCCCCCCACATCATGGCAGTTCACGGGAACAGTGTCATATACAAACACTTCACCAGTCTCAGGAGGACAGATTCACATAGTCACTATTGCTTGATTCAACTAATGGTTCAGGTTTAGTTTGTTCTAAAACTGGCTTTATAGCTTTGTTTACACATAACTGTTTTGATGGAAAGCCCCACCACACTTCTGAATATTGATTAGTTACCATAGTGGCAAAATGCCAATCCAGTTTTTGGTAGCATGAGGTTTTTATCCACCAGTTGGCAGTAAATGGGCCCCCAACGTTTATTCAGGCTTGATACAGCAAATGGATCATTACACATCCAAGATTGGCTCTGGTTTAAACTTTAATTACATTGAATTCTAATCCCGAGGAGCCCCGGTACAAAAAGGGACAAGCAAATCTGTGTTGGAAGGTCATCAAGCAGATGGTAAAATTAGACAGGTCTCATTACACAGCTTTCAGTCATGGGGCATGTCAGACTTTCTTGTCGGCTAACACTTTACACTTGAGAATTGGTGAACCTCAGGTTTGATCCAACCAGTCTGACTCACCCAGCTCTCATTTCATCTCCAGTTGTACGGGCAGACTTGTATTAATGCAAAAGCAGCGGGGAGGGGATAACCTCAAGGAGTGCTCACCTAGTAGACCAATGCTTAGGATACAGGCAAGAAATGTGAATGCTTTGGACCTCTAAAAACACAAACCCATTTGATAAGTCAGGTTTTAGTTAGCATGATGGGGGCTGATGAGATTGCAGTAAAACCCTCCATTCTTGGAACTCAATCATACAAGACCAGCTCAGCTAGACAATGGGTTAGAGTATTAGACTTTGGAAACTCAAAACGGATTCCATGTGGGGGTGGCGCAAGAGAGTTTAATTCCTGGTCATCCAAGTTGCACTCTGACAGGATATTAAAATGTGAAGACTGCTGTTGCTGATCTTGCCCAAAGAGGACAAGTGTAGCACGTCACTGGCTTCACTGCATTGCTTGTACATTTGGATCTTTGAATGTTTTACTGCTGGTTTTATGAATTCATTAAAACTGAAATTGCCTTTCTGCGCCACTGGAAGTAGACTAATACATAGCATTGAAAATGGTCTGCAAATCTACCCAAAATGTGACAATGCAAGTTTAAATTCATCAGGAGCAAAACAAAAAGCTACAGTATAAAAGCTACAAACCTGCCAGGAAATTGAAAGGAACAACACTTGACAGCAATGGTGCGACTTCTTCCAGATACATTTCAGCATTTATAAAAAAGGGTGGTTTGATTATCTGCCACGTTAAGCACTAAGGTACCTTTTACTTTGGTCTGAACACTTAACTGTACTAAATAAACTTGCCATTCTCTGCATTCTTGAAAATGCCACAGAAACTAAAATACCAGTAAAGAACCCAGCCATGAAAAAAGCTCTAAAGAGTTCCTGTGTTTACAGTTTGGATGAAAAGGTGAAAGCGTGTATGTGGCCTACAGCAAGCATTAAAAGATGAACCTGACCGGAATACATTAGCCATTGACCCAGACTTCTGCATACTGGCAATATCAAGAATGAAACTGGCATAGGCCCTGTGCAGTTGCTCATATTATACAGGGTAGCATAGCCAGCCAATTTAGAGAGAGCCACCCACATTTGTGACAGAGGAGGGCAACTACTCAGATACAGGAAAGTGCTGTTCATTTTAAAATGGTTAGGACCACATTTGATGGGGGGGGGGGATCTTTAGAGATGAATTTCTTTACAATTGTGATCTGCCATGACTGCACAGTTAAGACGACCACATCAATCAACTAACTAGTACTTAATGTTTTAATAATGTTTATGAAAAAGCTCAAAACTTATGGCAGTGAAACTCCAATTTCTAGCAGTACTTCTTACACTCAAAATATTAACTGCTAAAATCAAATACAACATTAGCACTTTGTAAAGTCAAAAACTCTCAAGGAAGCCAACACATTTTCAGAAGTCGCCATTTTGCACTCTAATAAAGGATCAAGTGAATTCTAGTAAAGACAATCCACTTAAAATTACATTAAAGTTAATGGAAGTGACTAAGCAGCACATTAAGAGTTATTTGCAAACTGTCAGTTTTTTGGACAGGTCTTACCAACAAAATGGACTTCAAGAAGCAAAAAGTCCATGGACAGAGGTGA
Organism: Polypterus senegalus; assembly: GCF_016835505.1. Taxonomy (NCBI): domain Eukaryota; kingdom Metazoa; phylum Chordata; class Cladistia; order Polypteriformes; family Polypteridae; genus Polypterus; species Polypterus senegalus. Next base: position 136,536,993 of record NC_053165.1, on the reverse strand, counting down.
AGATTGGTTTTCTAAATGCTTAACAGAGACTACAAGCAGTAGGAATTCAAAGCCAGTTTAGCACAGTCTTGAATGTAAAGAAACTGGGGAGGAAAGTCCTTGCATCTTCAATTATGCTGGGGCCATGGCTGGAGATCATACAATTTTAATATTTTTGTAACAGGCAGGTAAGGGAAATTGCATCATTTTTCTGCAAACAATCATTTAACACTGTGGCACTTCTTGGTTATGCATCGTGGTCCTCAAAATTCTGAAGCAGAGCATTAAATAAGTGAACAAAGCACAATGGCGGTGAGCTAAAGGAGCCACATCGCAACTGAATGGATTTTTTCCCCCGTTTTACATTTGTCAAATCCTAGCTGTGTTGTCTTGCTTGCATGGACTTGATCAGAATACATGAAAAAATAGGGGAAAAAAAAAAAAAAATCCCTTTCAAAAGTGAGACTACCAGTTTAAAAAGCAATTTGAGAAATTAGTTTTCTCCGGATGTGAAGAAAGCACAGAAGAAGTTCTACCACATGAAAAAATTAAAATGCCTGGTAGTAAAGGTTGTCCGAACAGATTTAAATAACAGCCAAAAAAAAAAAAAATTACTTTCTTGGTGTTAAACCAAAGTATCGCCCCAACTCGGATATCCATGTAAAAATGGTTAGGCCAGGGCAACACTCAGCATTGTTTTGCCACAAATTTGTGGCTAAAACTACAAGCAGCACATTTCTAGACATTTTCGCCACTCTAACTCAATTTTCAAAATTCATGAGCGAGGCAGAATCTTCTAAACACACTGACATGTAAACAAATAGCTGTAAAGCCAGTTTTAGAATAAACAAATTGAACCGTTAGTGAAATCAAGTAACGATAATGTAAATTGGTCAGACATTGGCTCACATGGTGAAATTGATGCATGCAGGACTGTACAGTCAAACTGCTGTGATAACACCAGATGAAATCAGTCACGTAAAGCTTTAAAGAGGCAATAGCAAAAAGGTTATCAAGTGGAAGTACAAGACGTTAGCACAATGCAGCAACTGTCAATGACCATGTCAGGGGAAAATTAAATCACTAAGCCTTGTGCTGCAGAAGCCTACATCACAATGGGGCACTTTAGTTCTGAAACTGCTTACAAAAATCACAACAAATTGTTACGTTGGTTCATCTTGAGACTTCAAGGCTCATTTTAAAAATTGCAGCAGCTCCTAAGGCATGGACACAGCCTCCGGATTCCTAGGCTAGAGCCACCAAGACCGCTCATAAAAGTGCATAAAATTACAAAAAAAACCCACACACCTCAGTTATCTGTGGCAATTAAAGAGTGAATTTATAAACAAAACGCTACTTACATTTAATGCATTTTTGGCAGCTTCAGCTCCAGACCGACTGTCAAAGGTTACAAAACCAACAGGCTATTAAGAAATAAAGAAAAAAAAATTAAGGCTTAATCAATGCATTTCTGGGAACTGATCAAGTGTCAAAAGTAAGAAGTCTTGAAGATCCATCATGAATCAACTTTGTAAAAGTAGCACCTTGTATGAATATTGTAGCTTATCGCTGAAAAACAAAGAATATGCTTTGTTGAAGAGCAAGATGAATATACAGGCCATGCTACAGTTGAACGAACAAATCTGAACTTCATTTTACAAAAGAAACTCCCTTCCAAAACCTCAACATTTAATGAGAACACATTCGGAAAATGTAAATATCATTCAAAACTTGAAACATAGTGAGTCAAAACACAGTGGAAGGTCTCAAAGCCAACATTTCATGAAATGCTGCTAAAGAGTCAGGAAAAAAAGCATGTCAACTCTACAGCTTTATAGGAATACAAGCAAGTATTTTTGCACCATAGGCAGAATGAGGTTCAGGCAAGCATAAGGTTGTCTAGTTAAGTAGACCATTACATGCTGAAGTGAGCAACACCTCAAATGAGGCACATTTAAAAACCAATTCTATAGGAGTACATAAGGATGAGCCAATGTACGAGTAGATCTGATGACGATGCTATACTCAAAGGGTTTCAAACCAACACCACATTTGAAGATTTTGTGCTTCCTGATCGTCAACCCACATATTTGAATTTGACCCATGTACATTTTTCGGTCTTTAAGTGGATCCTAATGAATAGCTCGCTGTGTAAATATTCCAAAGCGATCTTGAGTATTTGCATTTCCCTCTCCATTGCACCCACCCCTTAGTGTTTGCTAGATGTCACGTCTTACCTGATCTCTTGTACTGTCGTCTACCTGAACGGCTAATTTAATAGTCTTAATCTTTGAACGTGCAGCCTTGGACCATGGTATGTCATGATACAGTGCCTTGTGAAAGTCTTCCCACCCTTGTACATTTCAGATTCATTTGCCTAAAAAAACAATTCAAAATGCATTAAAGTGGGGATTGGTTTCAATGGTCTCCACTAGATACTTGATTTGAAGACAGTCTTGACAGGACAAAATCTTTACATTGTCATAAGCAGCCCAAATATTAGCCTAGAGGTTCTAAAACTACCAAGACAATTTCAATTTAACCATCAAGTCTTTTCTGCTATGAAAAATTGGCATCATAGCAAGACAGGATGGATAAAAAGCTGGTGTTTGTGGGGTCTTTTCAGCACTGGAAACAAGAATGTCTAGTGTCAACTGTTGTGAAAACCTAAAATCCTTTGGTCTCAAGATCTTGAATATTAGAATGGAATCAGATATTTCAGCGAGTGAATGATTCTGCACAGAGCGATGGAGATGAATATAATTTGCCATTCCCAGTGGCCTGGATGAAGGAAATCTACCAACAGTCCACCAAAAGTTGCCATGCAGACCAGAGCCAACATGAGGAAAAAGTAGACAGGCAAAATTGACAAGAGCTTCCGTTTAAAGGAGACATGTGAAGAGTTGGTCAGTCAAGACTTCAAATGAGAATTCATCTTGCATCAAAAGTGTGAAGATCATACAAAGGTGAGAAGACTAAGGCTACATCCACACAACAGTGTTTAAAATGTTAAACACATGTCTCCATTTTTGCCTTTCATCCACATTAACCCCCAAAAACCCAAGAGTTTTGAAAATGCTGTCCAGAGTCTAATTCTGAAAGCAGCAGCACAGCAGTGCACAAGTGAAGACTGGGACTTTTGAAAACCTAAAAATCACACTAGGCTTACTTGAAGTATTATGGCCCTTCCCTGCTTGGGTCCTGCTCATGACAAGGTCTCATTCCCTGATTGGTCATTCTATAGGGCCGAGAAATGGATCTCTTTTAGTTGGACTATGAAGTAATTTGTTGTGAGAGTTTGATTATATGGTTTTCTATTTAAAGAAAACTAAAAAACACCAAGCAACACTAGACCAGGGGTTCTCAACCATTTTGTCTTGGCATACCAATCCCAGGAATTTGGTTTTTTTTTTAAAACCCACCACACCCCAACCCTGAATTGGAGGCGTTCTATTAACATGTTGCCTTTTAAATAAAGTTTAAGAGCTTTTTATTGAAGCTCTTTAAATACATAACATAGGCAGTCAAGTAAATAAAATGCAGGAATAACTAAAGGAAGAAAATTCAAAAGCTCTGACTTGACCTTCACAGCAAGGCATTAGGCAGACATTACTATTGGTATAAAGTTCTCTCTTATACACACACACACAGAGTTGGTCCACAATGCCCAGGTTTGTTTCCTCTGGCCGTTCTCTCCAACATGCCGAGTGGAAAAATAAGACAAGTCCAGGTCAGGCTTTTAGAGCCCAAGTAACCTGTCCTCCCAGTCAAGTGTGATGTCAATTATCTACTCAATTAAAACCGAGAGACTTGCAGTAGGTAGATTTACAACATCTGCAATTATACAGCCTTTGATTTCTAACAGGAGGTTCATCTATTAGTCAAAGCACCACAAAGCAACTCCCATCCCTCGTGCCCTTAAGTAACCTTTCCCAAACTTCATGAACTGCAGCAAGTCTGCATATTGGGCTTCCTTCTTAGTTACATATTACACTTATAAACGTGCTCAGCTGTGAATCATTCCAAAGATATCCCGACTTTGCAGAACAGCATATGGTTAGAATTACTTGGACAAAAGCTATTAAGACAGAACGAGCTGACTGCTAGCTTTCCCACATCTTGCTACACAGCAGAAGCTGGTTTCTCCTGCAGGAATGTGTTATAAATTGCTTTGCGATAAGCCATTAAGTAAAAACCAAGCACTCCCAAACTTGAAGGAATATTAAATCACACACACACACATCTGATGAACTCTCCTTGAAAAGGAGCAGACATGAATATCTGGCAAATGACAACTAGGCTGCCAGTGTGAGCAGCGGAGAAAGACTGGGCACCAGATCAAGAGGGCAATGTGAAAGAAAGACTAATTAAAAGTGAAATCCTTAACCACCTTAAAACCAAATTAAATGAGCATCTGCACAGCCAAGGAGTTGCGCTTGTAACCACTAGACTGGAAGTTAATATTCCACTAGGTCATGGTGGCACCCAGCCAAGCAATGACTAAGCGTGTGCTTCAAAGTCCAAACACAGTAACTTTAGATAAAATGTAGCTCAATTATCAGCAAAGAAAAAATGATTCATTTGTCCACAAGCTGGTCAGACCAATACTAAAAGGAACGTGCAAATCATAGACACAGAAGCCAAGTTTGCCATAAACATGGCCTCCAATCTAAAGGTAGTTATATATGGAGGAGACTGAACAATTGGGATGTAGCCATGCATGTCCTACTCCATCAGCCTGGCATTGAAGTTTAACAAAAATGGTGTCCGTTAGACTGAAGTAAAGTTAACTAGCATTTGGCACAGGTGCCTTGGAGACGAGATCTCCGTTTCTCATACTCATTCATGGGTTAGACAGATGCACAGCACACCTGGATGGAGGGTGAGAATCCAACCCAAGAAACTTGCATGGCTTAAAACCAGCAGAGAAGTCCTGCTGATCTTTTAAAGCAAGAAGCTTTGCCACATCTCCATTACGAAATGGAATGGTTCAGAAAACAATGATTGTAGCTCACAGCAGACTGCGGACAGTGTACACTCAAAGCATGTATGAAACCTGTATTTGAATCTGTAGTGTCAAATGAAGGCATTAGAGCAGACATTGCTACTTTACTGCAGTTGCATATAGTAGTGTTAGAGACTTTACCTTCAACCCCTGAACACAAGACACGTGGCTGTAGTCCATCCAACAATCTTACAACCTTCTACAGAGCTACATTTCAGGACAATTTGGAAAGAAACAAGCAAAAACCAAAATGAAGGCTACTTTACAGAAGTTTCGAAATAATGGATTTCTTAACTTCACGTTTGGTTTTGCAAAATATATCCTTGGCTATTTAAAACAAAATGTAAAATGGGGGTTGGTTGGAGATGAAGCATTTACCTCAAAATGTCAATTTGCTCAATAGCAGCTATCAAGGTCTCATCCATAGACTGGAGTAAACCAACCTCAAAATGTCAAATCATGACATGAAGTGCTACAAAGCCAGCTATAATAAAAAAAAGTTTGGCCTTAACCATTTATTCTGAGAAATCTTGGTCACTAGTCTGCATAGCACAGATTTTAAACTTTTCATTTTAGGGTTTTATTTTATTTTATTTTTTTAAATCAGTATTGTTTTAGCTACAGAACCATAAGAGGTCTGATAGCAGTGCAATTGACCGTTGGACTTAAATGTTATTTTGGCAGAAGGGTTTACTTGAGCTTTGTTGGACTGAATGGTCAGGTCTTGTCTACATGGCTCTCAGGTTTGAAAAAGATTTTAGTTCAAAATATACACAACTTAGAAATCCACACATTCAGAATCAGACAGAAAACAGCAAGTTAAATACTTTAAATGTTTAATCAATCAATGTGGATATTTTAAAAAGGCATGGGTTTTTGTAAAATCTTTGAAGTTATTTACTATCACAATATTAATTCATTACATTAACACACACTGCTAAAGCATCTTAACCTCCACAGGCTCTGCCATTTTTGGACATTTTCGGGGGGGTTTCGGGGTTAAGTTAGGCCTACTCACTATCCCTGAAGTTTGAAGGGGAACCAAAAAACTTCCATCTTCATCCCCAACCAAGAATTTTGTAGGTTTTACAGAATGGACAGAAGTGTGCATCAGTTTACTCGGTTGCTTATCATATGAAGTGCATTTGGGGGGGGGGAAATCTTTGCATGCAATGTATCTGTACACTTTCAAAGGATACTCGACATGCAATAATGAAACTTTGAGAAGGTTTACAAATACATGGGGCTCCTTATATTTGCAGTCTCAAGTATTTGGAGTACTGTTCTAATCGATGTGGGATCTTTGTCATTTTCGTTTGTGTATCAGAATGAAACACTTGCTTTAAAATGGCAGAGTGAAAGACTGAGTGGATGTACTGTTAAGCTGGAAGTCTTGGATTTAAACAGATGAGCGAAAGGTTAGAATATTGGGTTAAGGAAATGAAGGCACATTCAGTTAAAATGTATCTAAGTAATTGGAAAGAGACCGATGCTTATGGCAACATACGACCGAAAAAAATGCAATGCCTGTAGAATTAAGTCACCTGAAGGCTCACCAAGGGGTAAATGGGGTGGAGATTAAATCGATCAAGTAGGATAAGAGATGTTCACAGTTCAGCAACTGTCAGTGTTAGAGGAAAATGTGGAAGTCACCAAGTCTTGTACTGTAGTAACCTACAACACAAAGCATATGCTGATCATGCAGATATGGTATGGCCTTGCTACCCTTCATGTACAAGCAACAAAAATTTTGCAAAGAAACCTGGCTCTATGGTCACGATTGCAACATTGGACCGTTTGCTGTTGACGGTCTTAGGGAGTTAAGGGTGGAGGCTGACCAACACAAAAAAAAAAAATACACACCCCCCCTTGCACAAAAAGATGTCTGGGAAAACAAGCTGGTTAAGTCTGCAGATGATGCAGAGACGGGTGGATTGTCAGATAATCAAGAATCTGTTGACTCATCACATAGGGACTTGGGCAGCAAACAGGCTTGAGCAGATTTCTGCCAGATGAAATTTAATGTCAGTAAAATTTCAAGTGTTACATGTAGGAAGTAAAAATAAATGGTTAATGAGCAAAGGGAGGTCTGACAAATCGAAAGTACACCTTATGAGAAGGATTTAGGAGTTGTAGTGGACTCAACACGATCAACTAACCAGACAGTGTTCAGAAGTCATTAAAGGCTAATAGAATGTCAGGTTATATAGCGCCAAGAGTACAAGTCTGAGGCCTTATCTGGAGTACAATGGGCAGTTTTGGTCTCCAGGCTACAAAAAGGACATTGCTTGACCTACTTGTTTTTATTAACATTCTGGAATTCATGACACTTTTTTCTTGAACACTTTGGCTAAATATTCCACAATTAAACAAAATTGTAAACCATTCATGGAAGAAAAGTATCTTGGTCAGTGTGTATGCACCACTGCATGGGCTTACTCAATGCTGAATAAGCAATCCTGTTAAAATTACAAATTTAAAAAAAAAAAAAAAATAAGGGGGTGTTTACAGGTTTTAGACTTTACTGGCCAAAGCTACAGCATAAACACAGTATTTAGACTTTAAGTATCTCAACTTTAGACAAACAAACCTCTCAGGGTCACAAACAGTGTAGCATTTCCCACCAGCTCCATATTCTAGTCCGTTTCCAAATGTCATTGAGCTTTTGAGAATTACTTCGCAAGTAATCCAACATTTTACCATTCCTAAGAATGAGCGATGCCACAGTAGTTTAATGCTATATTTAGCATTAGTTCAGTCTTCCTTTTTTGGAGATTAATTCTCTTCTCTAACAAGCACACAATGCATCTCGTCCCCCCCACCCCACCATTACCTCATCTTTCCAACAAGCTTTAAATAAGCCAGATATTTCTGAACTCGCAAAAAAAGCAGAAGATTTTAGTGAAAGATGTATAAATGAGCTATATGGGTAAGAGATAATCCAAAACATCTGCATCTTCATCTGAACACTAAGCTGAATTTGGGGGAACAAATATTGTTTCTCAAAGATTGGTTAGGATACTTCATGTTTAAACATCAATGGCCTAAGGCAGACTTTAAAACAGAAATTCTGCCTTAGCACTTGGTTTTCCTTATTTGGCGGACACCTTTATCAAAGGCAACTAACATTTCTGATCATTGGTTACATTTCTTTTGGTTCTCCAATTGTAGCACAGGCAGGTCAAGTGACTTGCTCATGGTCACAAAGTGTCAGTAGCAGGAGTTGAACCCACAGCCATGGAGTCTGAAGTTAAGCCTTAACCACTACACCACACTGCCTGCATACAATTCACAGATGACCTTTCCTAGGTTTCGTACATGCATGGAGAACTCACCTGCTTTGATGTTAACTTAATCAAGGAACCTTCATAACCCTATGGAGATTAAAGGGAAGGAAAAAAAAAAAAACGACATGAGCAGATATTCTGGCCATGGCAACAAGCATGTATTTTTTTAGTCTTACATTCCTAAAAGTCCTATTAGGCACCACTCGCACGTACAATTCCTTGGAAATTACATTGGGTGTGTGAAAAATCATGACCTAAAAAACTCCATGATGAAGTGGATTTAGAAAATTGATTAGTCACCCAAATTTCCAAGAAGTAATTCTAAAAAGGCATTGCTTTCATTGGTTTTGGTGCTACAGCCATAAAGAAGATGAAATCCCAATAACTATGCTGCAACAGCAATTGCTTCATTCTGCATTTGGAGCAGAAATGTTTCACCCCTTAGATGTTCGCATTATACAACATTGAATCACTTCATTTCATTTGGCTTACACTGCTCAATTAATATCTAAGTGAAGAGATCTCTAAAAAAGGGAGCTAAAAGTACAAATAAAGTTAGTTAATCACAAAGTACTCACCACCTTCAAGCCAATACATTGTAGATGCAACTTTGGCAGCCATGATAGCCTCAAGTCAGTGACTCTTCCCTCAGTCTTGAACATCTGGACACCTATATTTTCTACCCGTTTTTTTGAAGAAACTGCTGAAGCTCTGCCAGGTGTCATGGAGATCCTGAGTGAACAGCTTTTCTCCAAGTCTAGCAACAAAGTCTCCACTGGACTGAGAATCTGCCACTCCTAGACATTACCATTGTTTTGAAGCCATTCCTGTGTAGCCCTTTATTCTTGTGTCGTCTGGCTGGGCAACAAATCTTCTCCCAAGGTTCAGGTTTCTTGCAGATTGTGTTAGATTTTTCCTCCAGGACTTCCTTCTGTTTTTCTGCAATCATTTTTACCCTGACACCATTGCAAGCTATCCAGGGCCTACTGTAGTGAATCACCCCTTCAATAGAATGCTGCCGCCACTTGGCTTCACAAGGTGGATGGTGCCATTACTTTGCTTACAAACAGGACATTTATTCAGATGGCCAAAAAGCTTGTATCAGACAATGGAACCTTCTTCCAGCTGACTAGTGAATCGCATGGTGTTTTTTTGCCATTCTCTTAAAGCAGCCACCAGTGAAGCCCCCAAGCAGTGGTCTTCTTCAGTGTTGCCATTCTTTACTATAGCTTGCAGTTCCTTCAAAGTTCTTATAGGTCTCTTGATGGCCTCATTCACCTTTTCTTCTTGCACAGCTACAGTTTGTGGATGACCATCTAGCAGAATGACAGCTGCACCTTGCACTTTCCCCATTTAAATGACGGCTTCTTCTGGACTCCAATGGATATTCAGTGACTTGGCCATTCTCTTCTCCATCCATGGACTTGTGCTTTTTAAATCCCCTTTTCACAGAGTTGCTTAGAGAGCATGTGTGTCATCATTGTAAGTTAGGCCAGCATAGAGACTCTCCACATACAGAAACTTTTACAGTACCATTAATTGAAACTGCAGATCAACTTGCAGTGATCCGTTTCACGTTGGCATGAAGTGTCAAAAAAGCCAAATAAATCCACTGTGATTCAATGTTGTATAATAGTAAAATGTAGAAACAATAGGTGCACACTTTTTGTAGGCACTGTAACCTGCACCACAAAGAAAATGCGGCCTACCTAAAGTCAGAATGGATTTGGCCAAAACAATTGCCCTAGTCCAACCAAAGTATAAAAGGTTTCCCCTTAAACCTCCCTTCTCATTTCTACTTCCCATCCCAAAACGCTTAAGCAGCTAAAATATTCTAGGATGAGTTAATCTTAAATATGTCCATGTTCCCCAATATCAACAGGTTTAAATGGGAAACTTAAGGGACTGAGCTTTGCCAACTCGGTTCAAAATTTCCACTATTTAAGATTCTTTCCCACCAAACATGGGACAACTTACCTTAAATGGTCTAAAAAGTAAGTAGAGTTCCCGAGGTTTGATATCAACTGGAAGTCCACTGACAAAGAGTGTCCGTACCTATTGGAGAATGGGAAAAAAAAATAAATAAAAGTTTGACCACCTTTCATATCAAACTGGGCAAGACAAAGGAGTCTGCAGCTCTAAAACTGGAAATGAAAAACATTCAGTCCTACTTAAACCCCAACCAACAGAATTTGGCTCTTTGTCAACAATCCAAGGATAAAACTTTTTACCAATTAAATCAAACTTCTGGCCCTGAAGCCCAAAGAATCAACCTGACAAATTTTAAAACTTTGTAGAAGAGAAATTAAATTAAAGCCAGTTTAAAAAACAAAAAAAAAAAAACCCCACACCACCACTAACACACTTTCCCCAATAAACAGCTGACTGGGCAGGAAGAGACTGGTGCCAAAAGTAGCACCAGTCAGCTATGTATTGGGAAAGTGTTTGTTAGAGTTTCACATTTCGTAAGGAGATAATGCTGCCCTTTGTACTGGTTCATGTATGCTTATTTTACATTTCTCATTTTCAAAAATATTGACCAACTTTACATAGAAAATTAGACAAGTCGGAAATAAGTCAACCAGAACACATGGAGAACAAATGATCAGCCACCTTCATTCCACAATACATTTGGACAGGTGGATCTCCTAACACGTGTCACATGTGCAACTAGGAAGACGTTTGGACCAAGCAAAGGTAATTCCATGCCAGGGCAGGGGGGTGGTGGGGTGCACTAAACCTTCTCCCAAGATCTCTACAGACCAGCCAAGGGAAAACTTGTCCAATTTAAAACAGGCGACATCACTTCCGGTTCCAGCACCTAGATTATCCCTTCCGGCACGTACTCCAATGAGCATCACTTCCTGTCCGCTCTCAAAGCCACCACCTTGACAAACCATTGTCAGTTCTGTTTTGGACTCTGTACAGAGAGCATCTCTATTTATCAAAGAATCTTTTTGCAGCCAGGAATATACGGGTGGCTGCCCCAAACCTTTAAGTGTGTCGAGTCAATTCCTTTTACAGTGGTGTAGTCTGCAGGATGGTGACCTCCTGGAGAGAATGGAAGTCAGAACACACACAAATACGACATACTACTCCCAACTCAAGAAAAGTCAGATGGGCAAGTACTGCTCTCGAATTGCCGAGTTGGGTCAGTCGGGCCGTGTCAAGGAAAAATTTGAGTATGCTTCGACCCATCATCCTGTTAAAGGTCCGGGAAAGAGTAAAAACAGGAACCACAGGATAAGTCCTTGATGTGTTGCAAGACACACCAGGCTCTATTATGGTCTCTGCCCCTAAATATCCCACAAAAGGCAAGCCTTTTGATAAAGTTGGGAGAAACCCAGGCTGTCAGGTGGAAAACCTAATGGCCTGGACCTATAAACCTGCTAAAGCAGTTTTATATAAAAAAAGGCCATGGCTTTATGGGCAAAGGTGGTTACAACCACACAAATCGAGGAATCGAATAGCAGAGTAGGTGGCCTGCACTTGGTTTCTGGGGGAGAGAGGAGAAAGAAGAAAAAAAAAATCACCCAGCTGGCCTGGGGCTTTACTGATATTGTCACTCTACCTGAGGAAATAGAACTCATCAAGGCAGAAACTGGTTTGGGAGTATCAGAACGGGACTCGTACACCCGGGTTCACATTTGCGTCCTTAACAGTCTCGGAGCTACAATGCGAAGCGTACTCGAGTGGAACCTGGGACACAGCCAGCTCCACGAAGCAACAAAGGGGTCTGCAGAGTGATATTGGGGGGGTTGGGGGAGAACTGTGTTCGCTCACTAACCCTCTGGCCTTTACACATACGGGAGAAGTGTTAATGGAATTAATGCTATAACTTTGATCCCAGCAGTAACATTTCTATTGTTGCTTGCCATCTGGTACTACCGCGACGATGGTTAAAGATTAAAACCCGCATTACCTGCATTCACAGGGATGTCCAAATTATACATCCTCCAGATGTTATACTTGTCAGGACTGCATATTAAAAAAAGTTGACTGTGGCAGTGATGGCTAATCCACCCTTCCCTATGATATTAGGTAGACCTTAAAAGCGTCGCACAGATGACACAGACACAGACACAGACACAGACACAACCCTGTATTCGGATTCAACGGGTTAGAGGATGGATGGATAGATAGATGCCGCATTCACTGTGTCACTAAGTCAACAGGATACGTTGGCTCATCCGCCATATTGAGTGGCAGAAAGTCCCATTTAAACTAATACAAGTAGACATGCAAAACCGGTTTTCTGATGAAAAAACGTTTAAAACAGAATTTTTTTACATATAAATTACATTTAAACAGTATGCCAAAATCTGTATCTATTCATACACTAATAGCAATTAAATAATTCCTCCCATATAAGTAACATTCCTCAGACTGCCTTCTTCCATCTACGAAACATTTCTAGACGTCCTATTCTTGCGCAACACAGTACTGAAGTATTGGTTAAATGCCCGAGTCACCTTATGTATAGATTACTGTAATGCTATTCTATCTGGCATCCCACAAACGTATCCATTGCTTACAACTTCAAAATTCTTCTGCCAGAATAATAATCTGCTGTTCTAAATCCACTGAACATTACACCCACTCTCTCTCAACTTCACTGGCTCCCTGTTTACTACTGAAGGAAAAAAAGAAAAAAAAGCTCAACATTTAGAGCTCCCCCTACCTCACTGATCCCCTACAGACTTGCACTCCCCTCTCGCTCACTCAGATCCTGTAATTTGAGAGGATTCAGTCTGGCAATATGGTGCAGCCTTAGTTGTCCATCTTCCACAAAAGACATGAGCATAAAATGGTTGTCAATTTCAAACAGTTTCCTCAATGTGCTCTTTGGTTCGGGTGTGGTTGGTAAATCTGAACCAATCTCAGCCCAAACAAACCGATTGATCAAAGATAGGACAGTCGACATTAGGACAAGCTGTCAATGTAACACTCCGCTAATTTGACCACCTTGACTGTACACTTCAAAGGAATCAAACCTCCTTTGTTGATTTTTTTTTTTTTAAATGTGAGCAAGTGGTAGCTTTGATCATATGATGCCAGTAGAGCATCAGTTACCAAACTAGCACGGCACACACAGGAAAGCTTTCTCAAAATCCCCTCCAAGGGCTACCTCCCACTGCTTCCTGAGGTGGATTTCTTTGGGAAACCTTCAAAGTTTGAGAAATGTTAACAGCTAACAATCTACATTGTTTGGAGGCTCACTTGAGCACATAAATGCATAGCTTTGCTAGTTTAGCCTGGTGTAGCTAAAGATTAGAAAATGGGATTTTTCTAATGGCCAAATATAACCAAAACAGTTGTTCAGCCTTACCTATGAAATGTAATCACCCAGGATCTGGTTTGGAGTGTACAGCCGTTTGCACAATCCCAAGTAGCACATGCATGAGGCATCTTTATCCATTACTTCACTCCACAGCAGTGCCACTCGCAATATGGCGGCGACATTGAAGTACGATGCTGCAGGTCATACGGTGTCTAGTAATTTCATGTCTGTGGTGTATACAGCCAGCTGGGGAGCAGAGTTCAGCCTCTGGTAATGACGGGGAGACACCCGGGACATCTCAGCCAAGTACATCAAGCACAGAGTCGACTCGGGATGAAACCCCACCCCTTGAGGTCAAATCCAATCCCCTCAAACACCTGCACTTTCAATTTATGCAGACCCTGGCTTCATTTAAAAGGGAGCAGTGGAACGACAACTCCCTTAAGTTTGCAAAGAATGCAGTCATTCTGATAGATGGCCAATGCACATCTCCCCTTTTAAATTACTATATGGACGACAACCCCAGGGCATATTAGACATTTTAAAAAAAGGCAGCTGGGAGGAAGAGGCCCTCCTGTCAACAAATAAATTGGACTATTGCACAATTACACGATAGTTTTGAAAAGATCAGACCTACATTGAAAACGCATATGGAAGAGGTGCAAGCAGCCCAGGTCCGATGCTATAATCATGGTAGGTCTCTTCAGGAGTTCTGCCCAGGAGAGAGTCATGGTTTTAGTTCCTACCTCATTCTAAAATTACTGGCTCATTGGCAAGGCCCCTGTCCCAGTGAGCGGATTTATCATGTCAATCTGCTTAAACTGTGGAAGGACAGGGATCTCGAGCCCTCCTCCAGACAGCCCCACTCTCTCTGCTCATAAATTAAACCTTAATTTGAGGTAATCAGACTCTCCAACAACCACAGGAGCTCAAAGTAGTTATCCTGTCTGTCCCCGAGGTAAGTGAAAATCCAGGACGGACCTCCTCAATTGAGCATGACATTGTGATGAAACCTGGGGTTAGTTCGAATGCCGGTACAGAATTCCCGAGGCAAAAAATGCTGAGGTGGAGCTTGAGATCAGACGCATGCTGGACCTTGGTGTGATTTAGGAAAGTTAGTCCCTGGTCCAGTCCTATTGCCATGGTCAGTAAGCCGGATGGAAGTTGGAGGTTCTGCAATGGACTTCCATCAGCTTAACCAAGTCTCCCAATTCGATGCCACGTGTGGACAACCTCCTCAAGCGTCTAGGTAATGCTAAAATTCTTGACTACTTTAGATAGGACTAAGGGGTACTGGCAGATTCCCTTAACGGACCTCACTAAGGAAAAAGACAGCGTTTAGCACCCCTAGCAGGCACTGGCAGTATCGTGTTCTCCCATTTGGATTACATGGGGCAAAAAAAAAATAAATAAAATTGCAGTAGGCTTATGAATGTGTGCCCAATATGCACACCCTCAAATTTGAAAAGGTGACACCAGTAGCCACAATGCATCTGTTAAGTTAAGCCAGCCATGTACCAAACTGTAGCTTGTTAACTTTACTCCAAGATTCTCTCTCAATAAGGTATACTTCCTATACAAAAATCTGGACCACATTTAACAAAATTGCTTTCTAGGATTGTACAGAGATGACCACTTAAGCCCATAATTTGGCCCCTGGGTGTCCAGATGTCCGAGGTTCATTTGCACACCAGTGCCACCTGCACATCAGTCTTCAGAGTACCATACAGTATATTTCAGCATGTGTTCAAAACCTCCTTTCTATCAAGTATCAAAAGCCAGCCTCCTGAAAAGCATCCAAGTTTAATGCATGGTTTAAAACTGTAGCATTTACTGCCATCTTCTGCTGAAGAATCTTTCAGTTATACGAGGGCAATCCCAAAAGTAAGGTCTCCAAAGCAGTGGGGACGTAGAGAAACTGTTCGTACGGCTGTTGGCCACACTGTTGTGATTGGTGCTTCCTCCACTCCCAAACAAGCATGCGCAGCTTCACTGGGATGCTGAATCTTGGCAGCCCGGTTGAAATTCATCGCCAATTGATGGAAGTGTATGAACAGTTGTGCATGAACGCCAAAAACGTTCACAAGTAGTGTAGAGTGTTTACAGCCGGTCGTACCGAAATTCACGACGAACAAAGGAGCGGGAGACCATCAATTTCCAACGAGACAGTCGAAGGCTGAGGAAAACATGCATGAAGATCGGCAGATCATTCTGGATGCTCTCTGCATTTTGGTTCCCGAGGTTTCCCAAAGCACCGACGAAGAGGTGAAAGATGGAGATTCAACGCTTCCTGAAGGACATGGCGGCGAGCTGGTAGGACATTGGCATTCTAAATCTGCCAGCGCCATTTCGGTCGATGCATTTTTGTAGACGATTGTGTAGAAAAATAAATTCTTCAACCTTTAAAATGATGCAATTATAGAAAATAAACAGTTGTTTGTATTTCAAAAAAGACCGATCTTACTTTTGGGATTGCCCTCGTACAATGGTAAACATCCACTTAAGTAATGCAGGTTTAGGCTATGAACTACAGCCAATTTTGTTGCTCCAGCTTTTCAGAAAGTAGCAACCATGCTCACTCTATAGTAGCATTAGAACAATCGAGGAGAATTCAGCCCAACAAGCATGTCCATCCTAAATCAATTGGGGAAATCCTACGTTTCTCAACCAAAAGTCCCATACAACCTGGTAACTTGTGGTTATGCTTCTTTATGTGAAGACCAAACCAAATTTGGAAACTTAAATTTCACAGAGTGTCCATGCTCTTGGAAAATGCATTTTAAAAATTACTGTCTTAATCTAATATACCAATTTCTTTCATAATTTCAAAAACCGATCACAGCTACTCTTAACTGCTTAACTGTAGTTCTAGGGTGTTAATCTTTAAGCCATTATGGACACAATGAGAAATCTAACAAAATGACCCCTTTTATTGGCTAATATAAGATTACAATATGCAAACGTTTCAGGCAACTAAGGCCCCTTCAGACATAATGTAATCAAAAGGGAGCTGAATTGCTGCACAAGCTTGCAGATTGTAATCTTTAGTTAGCAGCTTGGCAGAATGACCCCATTTATTGGCTAACTGCTTAACTGAAAGGTTCAACTCCTTCAATCTTGGTCATGCTAGAGAAAGGATGAGCAACTAGGCAGATTTTGGGAAAGTCTTTAATATAAGAGCTAAAGCATTCATTGAATCCTCAGGGCTCCGTCTTCTGGAATTCTGAAGGCTTTGTAGTTCACATCTACACAGAGATTAATACAAAAGAGGCAATTACCACTGCAGTAGGACAAAGTGTACATTGTCCATTCTGTGAGGCTTCCAAACTAAGTGACTGAACTCAAGCTTGTATCAGGATCTTCCTGGACTTCATCGGTTAATAAAGGGGACCAAACATCACCAGAGGCTTCCCTGCAGACCTCTTGGGCCAGGTGGTGTGAAATGGACTCCAGGACAAAGACCTATACTTCAAATGAAGACAACCAAGATGGACAGAAAACCCCACCTATTAGAAGACAGTAATTTTGTAACTTGAAGGGATCTTAATCCAATCAGCAGACTGTTCAATCTTCCTTTAAAACCACATGCACCCAACCTCAAGTTTGAGAGAAGTGAAAGGGACTTGAGAAAGGCAAGTTGAGACAAAGGTCAGGGATTCTCTACTGGGGGATTACACTTACACCAAACTCTCATTGTAGACCAGAAGCAGAGACCCAGTCTGTCTATCCAGCCAAAGCCATGTGCCAGTAGTCTGAAGGCAGAGACGCAGCCATCACTTCAAGGGAACTTCAGCATCTACATTCTTGTGCCAGAAAGGAGTGATGCCCTTTTCCCTAAGGTGGTGCAAAGACCAGAGAAGGTAAGCGGAGGAAACAGCAGCACAGTATTGGTGCTAACGGCACGTTGCTGCACCCACCGGGACTGGGACCCAAGTGCAGCAGCAAGGATCATACAGAAAAGAGAAGGCGTGAACTTCAGTGCAGAAAGAATCTTCCATTTGAAACTGGAGCAACTACACAGACATTATCCATAAAGACTTGCTTTCGTAAGTCTATTTACCTGTGCCAAGATAAAGTAGAACTCTACCAGTAAACAGGCAACCGGTTTGCCTAAACTGCATATTGCCATTTTAATAATCCTTGTGTTTATCAATACATTGTATTCCATTTCTTAAACAGATGCATCTCAGGTTACCTTGATACGAGTCTAAAGGCCAGAGACCCCACTCCTAGAGAGAAAAGTTAAAGTAGGAGCCTCGCTGAATTAGATTATTAATCCCACATTACACCATCCACCTAGGTGGCCAATATTATTGGTTATTAATCAAAAAAAATCCTTAACTGGCACACCAGGGGGGGAAAAAAACTGCCACCTCGTGGAGTCCAACTCTCTTCACTACCAAAAAAGGGGATTAAAGGCACCATCTCAAAAAAAAAAAAACACACCACCCCCCACAACCAGTTACTGCCCACCCCTTCTCAGAGTGGCTCTCATGTTCCTTACCCTCATTCTAGAAGGGAAAGCCCAGCACTTCATGTTTATTAAAGCGAGACTGGATCTTGCTTTGTTTTGCATGGTTTAGTCCTCCTCCTCCCAGGATTTGAGCAAATTCTTTGCCTGTGAACTCCAGGGAGGAGAAAGGAAATGAAGGCAGCACTAATTACAGAAAAACTTCC
The DNA here is from genome assembly GCF_016835505.1 of Polypterus senegalus. Classification (NCBI taxonomy): domain Eukaryota; kingdom Metazoa; phylum Chordata; class Cladistia; order Polypteriformes; family Polypteridae; genus Polypterus; species Polypterus senegalus. The sequence goes on along the minus strand of NC_053165.1, from coordinate 136,518,764 downwards.
TGTTCTGATAGATAAGGCTAGTCAAGAGAAGAAAACCCATGACCCTCTAGGGCAGCTTAAGAACCGTCACTATGTGTGAAAGTGAACTCTGGTGAACTTTGAGTACATTTGATTTGGCAATAGCACACTTCTGATGGAGCCATTTAGAAAGATCTTTAAGTGAAGCGGTCTTAAAAATAGCCATGCTTTGTTGTTGCCATAACTTTAAACTGTGCTTTATTAAAACCAGTTGCTGGCATTGGGCCCTTTACTCTATAGGATGAGAGGTTGGGAAGGCCCACTGAAAAGGTGGCATCATTTGTATGCACAGGGTACCCTAAAGTACCAGTGCACTTTGTAGATGGGGATACACATCTGCAAATAAGATATTAAAAAAAAGGCCTGTCCTTGCCTAAATTATTGGGGTCACAAAACACCACTGTATGGAATGGCTTACCACCACTTATGCCCCCGGTCAAAAAGTCTTGTACAGTAGATTTACAAATCAGCCAGGGAGGAAGTGCCACAAAAAAAAAAAAAAAAAAAAAAAAAAGACTGGAAGGCCAAGATTGCTTCACAGAGTCCCTGAAGACTCAAAACATTCAGACAGACGCACGCGTATCAGAACAACTTGTACGCTGCATAAACGTTAAACTCGCTGAACACCCTGTATATGCAAACACTTCATAGGTTGTCCATACATTGTAAAGGCATACTTTATAATGGTCTAGAATTTTACTTGTGCCTTTAGAAGTATTAGTTTTAGAGAGACTAAGAGGGGCAGGACAGATGGAAAGCCAATAGTATGAATTTAACAGTAAAGATTTGTCATTCCAAAAACCGTTTCCATTACACATTTTTACATACAGGATATAGCTCAGAAGGGCTTTAAGATGTTAAAGAAAGTTGCAAGAAGAATTAATCTGACAGGAATCAATCAATGATGTTAAATAGAATTTGTGGAAAGCAGTATACAAGAAAGGAGTTATACAAGGACTCTCATTTTAAACTAAGTGCTCAGAACAATTCAGTTAGGATTACAAAATTTACTAAACTGGTACACACATGCCAATTAAAATCTAAAACAATCCGTCTACTAATTGATGAACTATGACCAGTTAACAGTGGAGATTAAAAATTTTTAAAAGTCAAAAATAAAGTCAGTGTTCTGGAGACCTCAGCCAACTGGCTGCCTACAAACTCTCAGATAAATTACTGCATACATGTCGGAGATGGTCAGAGGAGGACAGAAAACAAAAACCATCTGACCGAGAGAAGCTGGAGGAAAAAAGTTTTGCATGAGTTCGAAGGCCAAAGACTGCTTGCAAGCACTAGTCAGTCATTCTATAGCAAACGCACTCAAGTCATTCCTTGTTTTTTTTATGATTTGATACTCCAACTGTCCGAGACCCACTGTATGTGCCATCTTTGGAGTGTCACCGATACCTACAGTGCCTTGATCAGGGGGTGGCAGCACAAAATGCCACCAAGTGTTTAAAATTAGCAAGGAAGTATAAAAAAATAGCTATAAAGCTGTGGGATTTTGGGAGGTTTCAAAAGGAGAAAAAAATCCATAATGTAAGCCTAGTACATTTGTTGGTCAAGTATCCCAAATTTTACAGGCATAACAGCATAAGGCCATTTCATCACTTAATACTTCATTGCAATATTAGACCCCCTAACAGTGGTCTGCTTATTCCAACAGCTTAACGCAGGGAGACAGGCACTGTCAAATATAGGAATGAAGACTGAAAGCTTTAAACCACCATTAATAGTATTCTGGTCAGTTCTTCCGCTAACCAATTCTATTTCTGCTTAAGATTCCTGTCGTTACAGTCTGAACCAACTGAATGAGGGCTCTTTGGTAGTCCACTTAGGAATACAATCCCGTAATCTAGTTGACTAAACACAATTGGATGAATTTCTCAGCATCTTTCATTTTTATAAAAGATCTAACATTTGCAATGTTCCTTAAAAGGGGAAAAACAAAATGCAGCCCTAGTAATCTGGTTAAGGCGCAATTTAAAGTTTAGATCAGAGATCATTACACCAAAAGTCACTTCCATTACTTCTAATACTAAGGGATCAAGTTTATTTCCAAGGCCTTCAAGGTTTCCAGTCCTGCCAACTAGCAAAATTTATTTTCCTTAATTAGCTTTAGAAAAGCACTACTCCTCCACTCAAATAAGACACACTGGATCAGAGATCTCAGAAAGTCAGGATCACATGCTTATAGATAAAGTTGCAAGTCATCTGCATAGCTGTGGTAGCCTGCTTTGTATTAATCTGGCCTAATAAAAAGAATGTAGATTGAACATAGAGGGCCTGGAAAGAACCTTGTGGTACACCATAAAGAAGGTTCTACCTGTTAAAGACAAACCAATGCAAGTCAACCAAAGTAACCAGGCCATTGTCCGAGGAGTTTTAACAAGAGACGAAATTTGTTTGTGTCAAATGCTGCACTCAAGTCAAGTCTACCTGCGTCCTCATTAACCCCTAAATCATTCACCGTTTTAAATGTGAACATTTCTGAATCACTGCTTATTCTAAAAGAGAAGAGAAACTTCATGTTTGATCAAGTAATCAACAGCTGAAAAACTGCTTTCTAGAATCTTTAAATGCAAGGGGAAATAAACTGACTCATCAGTGCAGTGCAATTTTGCATGATATTTATATTTATGCATGTATAAAATGCACTAGATCATGGCAGCAAGAGGAAAGGTAAGGTGTGCTGGAGTTTGGTAGAGGAGGAAGAATCAGCAAGACCAAGGTGATCAGCCAAATGGCCTGTGGAGTTTTTTTTTTTTCTTCCAAAAAAAAAACCCACATTGACTTGCAGTTGGAGGAGAGGAACATCAGTGCACTCTTAACTGTAGCTTACTAATGAGATTAAATACCCTATTAAGGCCAAACTCGATCAATACCACTTACAAGCACATTTTTAAAAAGAGGCAAAAACAGGTCTTAAAACTGAAGTAAAAAAAAAAATAAGGACACAAATTAAAACAGTCAAAGTGTTACTGAGATCAGTGCAAGTATGAGCAAACCATTTTAAAAATTGGCCTGCAGGATTTACACAAAAGACAAAAATTATAAATGAGAGCATTTTAAAAATCACTCTTGACGTAAACAAAGGAATCCAAAAGGGGAATATACCAATTATAATTGAACTATTGGGCATTAACATTACAATCTGGGTAAAAACTGCTCTGCTGAAAGGTAATGGAGTAGAATATGAGCAAAAAAAAACACACCCACCACACCCCACAAAAGTTCTGTAAAATACTGCAAAGAAAACACTAGTATTTGTAAACAAGTTCTGCCCAATATTGCACAAAGATAACAGAAAATAAAAACTGAGGAAATGTGAAGTTGTGCCAGAAACACCAATTTGTCCCCAGTATCTGTCCATAGAGCTGCCCGATTAGATGTTCAACATTTCCTCTGGTACTGAAAGCCCTCTCAGAGGGGCTGCTTGACGCAGGGGGGCACAGGTACTTTTTTGGAAGTTTCCCCAAGTTAGGCAAAATACACGTTTCCCCACCACTCCTGAATTTACTTCACTGTCCACCTCAGGTATCATCAAGCAGCTCTTGGTCTCCACCCCCCACGGCAGTGTGGAGACTCCTTCTCCGAATTTTTTTAAATTGCTGCCAAAAGGCTTTCACCCAACTGTGGTCTGATCAGATGTACAGCATACAATCATTGGACTAGAACAGTTGGGATTATGAGCAGGCAGTCTCTCCATTCCACATCACTGGTTGAACATGATCATTGTACACACTTTATATGCTATTTGGGAGGAAAGGAGTGGAGCAAGGATCTGCAAGAGTGTTTTTGGGGCAAAATCTCATACAAAGTGCTTTGGAATAGGAGGACACAACCAAGACAGCTTGCAAAAGACAATATGCCAGATATTGAGCAAATCTGTTAAAGTTATAAAAACCAATACCCAATTGTGATGTGCCCAACAGCCTCATGACATCTGGTGTGGCGACTGTGCACACTTAATTCCAGCTCGTGGATCTGGAGGATCAGAAGCAACTCCTTGAAAGAAGTTAACTTTGGAATATTTAAACAGTTGATACTCCAGGGTCACCATCTGACCAACTCTTGGCAAAGGTTAGAATCTAGAACCTCCCGATGTCCCCATATCTGCAAAAATCAAACATGGCCAACATCCAGACTCAGTCCATCACTGCTTATACTTTTGATATCCAACCTACTTGCACTTTTTTTTTTTTTTAGTGCATGTCTTTCCAGGTGCTTTGTCATTCCAACAGATGGTGCATAACGTGTAAAGATGCATTTTATTATTGTAAATGATTGTGTGGTACCATCTGTTGGAATGATAAATACAATATTGCATGCATTATAAAAAACATTCCCATAGACTGTGCACTGCAGGCAGGTCTGTGATTAATTTCAGATTAGCACAGCTAATCCCAGATAATTGACAACTGCTAATCAGTTGTTCACTTGAATCTGAAACAGGCTCCAGTTTAAGGCTGCAAACCACTTATAAACCAGCTTTTAGGTCAAGTTGAGGGAACATTGCCTCTTTGTAAAATTACACTAATTCAAGTTTAGCAAAACCTAACCACTTGGATGCCGTTGTTACTGTCTTCTTAAATCCTTGTATAGGCAAACAAAAAAAGAAAAAAAAAATGACCAGATAACTTTAATGAAGAGCTGAACCAATACAAGGTAGTATGGCTTAGGAGACCCACCACATTAACATATGCATAGGAATCTCTCCTACAGAAATAAACCACAGGATATTTCAAGTAGAATTCTAGCTGACATGAAGCAACTCAGAACTAAGGCCTAGGAGTTTTTGTAATAAGATGTGCAATATCAGAACCCTCAAAATCGTAAACTGATCCTAGTTACTAGTATTGGATTGGTCCAGGGTGAGGTGAACCAATTGGCCAATCAAAAGTTCTAATGCCAAGTATCATAAGCCTTCCTCACAGCAGGAACTCAACATTCAGTCCATCTTAAAAATCCTTTCTTGCCGCCGTTTATTCTAAGATCAGTTGTCCCCCTGCACTACTGCTCACAATCTAACATTCAAGACCAGCAATTTAGAAAAGTGGAAAAATCCAAATATTTACACATAAGATTTCACAACAGACCATGAGAAATTTAAAAGGTCTATTAAGCATTCCTAATTCATACCAAATGAAGGCCCATTTACAAACCACAAAGCTGTAATTTGTACACACATGAACTAGTGCCCAACCACCACCCAAGACATCCTTAAGGCAGGCGAGAATGTTAACAGGTCACCTGCGATTAACTCTTAAAATGAAAGTACAGGCGAGTACTGAATGATGGGAACACACACCAAGTTTCAGTACATGTTGGGTCAAAACGCATAATAATGTGATGTTTGGAAACCTTTAGCTTTTTGTAAACTTGGCACACATTACTAAAAACTCATTTGAGCTGAAAAGATTAAGACAATGCTTAGGGGCCACAAATAAACGAGGCCTATTTAAATGCACTGGAAATTCTTTGCCACATCTTTTGGGCAAGTTTTGACCCACCATTGACTAATATACACTTTTTGCTGTTCATTAACTGGTTAAAAAAAAAAAAAAACAAACAACACACACCACAAACAACTATACACAACTGGAGGCTGAGGCGAAGGATCTGCACTGATATCCTGAAGGTTGCCATTCGAATTCCTGGTCGCTGCCAAAAGAGATCCTACTTTGCTGGGCCCTTAACCTACAATTGGCTCCACGGGTGCTGTACAACGGCTAACCCTGCACTCTGACCCCAAAGAATATGCAGAAACAAAAAAAGATGAAATAAACTGGTCCTCGGGAGGCTGCCTTATATTGGAAATATGGGGGCCAAGTACCATACACTGGCAGAGGAACAAAAGCGTTTTTTCAGTCAGTTTGTTCCTCCTTGGCCCGTCCGTCATTATCTGGCATTTAAATTTTCAGTTCAATAACCCGCTGCACAGATCCTTTGGCTCACTAGCTACACAAGTCTACATTGACAGGACATCACCACCAGGCTCTTGTTTAAATTGCCACCGTGCAGTGCCCAGTTTATGCCGCTTTAAGAGATACTTGGTAAAGTGGCACCTGCTCACTTACAGGAGGCGGACACTAACACATTTTCGTGATCATTCACCATCACGTGAATGAGAAGAAGTCAAACACCTACCTTTGTGATGGCAGGAAAAAGAGGGGACTATAAAAATAAAACCCTTCCATTCATTATTAGCAGGAAATGGTTAAGTATTAGGAACAACCTACAGATTTTAAAAGACTGCAGTGCAAACCTAAAAAGGTTTTGCTGACAATTTGACTTCATGTAAACAATACATTTGCCAAATTTAAGTCAGCTGCCAACCCTCCAACCTCAAAAGCAAGCAGCAACACACACACACAAATTAGAAGCACAGAGGCTGCAAACCTTTGTAGATGCCAGAAATGCAAAGCCTTCAGCACATGAACCCTTTCCTTTTAAGGCAAAAAAGACAGAAGCGTACATGCGGAGACAGACCAAAACACCAATCAAGGTACGAATGATTAGAAAAGGGAGTTTCCTGGACACAAAAAAGGGAATAGGTGGACATTAAGACCACTATGAAAACAGACACATTGAGGAATGAATACCGATAGTCTATGGCAGGGTACTTCCACCCTTGGCACACCATCACCTGTATTCTTTGCTTATGCCAGCAAACACTTCAACTCCCTGACCAAATGATCTCATGAATGTGGCATCCGAGAGAGAGATAGAGAGAGATAGAGAGAGATAGAGAGAGATAGAGAGAGCCATAAGAGGCATAATGCAAAAGCAACAAAGTCCACCATTGTCAAAAACAGGACCAAATTGCTCAAATTGCAAAAACAGCTCACCATAAAATTAGGGTGCATTTGACATATCTGGCCGCCAAAAAAAAAAAAAAAATCCACTTGACAGATCAACTACTTTTGGAATTCCATTTACTGTGTACTTTAAAGCCTAGCTATACCATGGCAACACTATCCAAATCTCTACATTCTTAAATTTTTAATTAAATGAACAGATACAGTACATCCGGAAAGTATTCACAGCACATCACTTTTTCCACATTATGCTACAGCCTTATTCCAAAATGTATTAAATTCATTTTAATCCTCAGAATTCTACACACAAACACCCGTTAAAGACAACGTGAAAAAAAGTTTGAGATTTTTGCAAATTAAAAAAAAAAAAAAAATGTATTGAGAATGCACATGTACATAAGTATTCACAGCCTTCCATAAGTGGAAGAAGTTCAAAACCATGGGGACTCTTCCTAGAGCTGGCCAGCCATCTAAACTGAGCGATCGGGGGGAGAAGGACTTAGTCAGGGAGGTGACCAAGAACCCAATAGTCACTCTGTCAGAGCTCCAGAGGTCCTCTGTGGAGAGAGGAGAATCTTCCAGAAGGAAGACCATCTCTGCAGCAATTCACCAATCAGGCCTGTATGGTAGAGTGGCCAGACAAAAGCCACTCCTTAGTAAAAGGCACATGGCAGCCCGCCTGGAGTTTGCCAAAAGGCATCTGAAGGACTCTCAGACCATGAGAAACAAAATTCTCTGGTCTGAGGAGACAAAGATTGAACACTTTGGTGCGAATGCCAGGCATCACGTTTGGAGGAAACCAGGCACCGCTCATCACCAGGCCAATACCATCCCTACAGTGAAGCATGGTGGTGGCAGCATCAGGCTGTGGGGATGTTGTTCAGTGGCAGGAAACTGGGAGACTAGTCAGGATAAAATGAAAGATGACTGCAGCAATGTACAGAGACATCCTGGATGAAAACCTGCCCCAGAGCGCTCTTGACCTCAGACTGGGGCGACGGTTCATCTTTCAGCAGGACAACGACCCTAAGCACACAACCAAGATATCAAAGGAGTGGCTTCAGGACAACTCTGAATGTCCTTGAGTGGCCCAGCCAGAGCCCAGACTTGAATCCGATTGAACATCTCTGGAGAGATTTTAAAATGGCTGTGCACCAACGCTTCCCATCCAACCAGATGGAGCTTGAGAGGAGCTATAAAGAGGAATGGGTGAAACTGGCCAAGGATAGGTGTGCCAAGCTTGTGGCATCATATTCAAAAAGACTTGAGGCTGTAATTGCTGCCAAAGGTGCATCGACAAAGTATTGAGCAAAGGCTGTGAATACTTGTGATTTCTCAGTTTTTTTTTTTAATTTTTAATAAATTTGCAAAAACCTCAAGTAAACCTTTTTCATGTTGTCATTATGGGGGTGTTGAGTAGAATTGAAAAAAAATGAATTTAATCCATTTTGGAATAAGGCTGTAACAAAATGTGGAAAAAGTGATGTGCTGTGAACACTTTCTGGATGCACTGTATGTACAGTATTGACTAGAATACAAAGATGCCACAGGGGTTGGGGGGAGGAAAAAAAAAAAAAAACCCTACTGAAAGAACTACAACCCAAGTCCCATGAAAAGAAGACTGCTGTAGCAGTTTGTAGTGAGTGAGTAACTGCTGGATGCAGTAATTCTTAATTCAGTGTTGGTTACGGAGGCATTTGCAGTTCTTTCGGAGGTAACCCATACAGCTCAGGTTGGTAGGAGACTACAGCTACATACTCACTGCAAAATTTTAAAAATGCAAACCGTTTTAGCCTTTCACCCACACAACTCCAGCATTAACCCACCTGAAAATTCTCCAGAGCTACAGACTCCAAGCATTGCTATTGGCTCATGCTCTTTAAATAACCCTTTCCCAATTGGACCCTGCTGATTATAGCATCTGGTTTGCTGGTTGGTGAGAAGTGCCTAAATAATAAATCGGTTGCCCTGCATTGGATTAAACCACATTCCAACATCGCAGGTACAGAAGAGTTGCTTTCCATGGTGCTTGTTCCTAACCAGTATGAATCTAAAATCAGGGGTCACCAACTCCAGTCCTGGAGGACCACAGTGGTTACAGGTTTTCATTCTAACTCTTAAGGAGTGACCCGTTTTTGCTGCTAGTTAACTTTTGAACTAATTTTGATTGAGTTGCTCTTTAAAACTCAGACCCCTTAATTGTTTTCTTAATTAGCAGTCAAACTGATTCAAAATGTCCATCATACAATATCTGAAAAGAAAGATTGTCTCAGGAATGTCAATCCGCTCAGGTCTCCTAAAACAATTTAAAACGTTGCTCTTAGAGAAATTCAAGAATTTTGAAAATGTCGATTGCACAATGAGAGCAGGAACAAGCCACGAAATTCAAGAACAGGTTCAACAACAAAGATCGGCGCCTCATTAAAGCAGCTGGTTGGAGTGAAATTGGTTGAGTTGAGACCCAGACTTCATTAGTCTTCTGTTGGCTCATTCACTTCACATTTTATTTGTGTGCCATTTAAGGAAATAAATTAAGCAATTCAGGGGAACAAATCTTAAAGCAATTCAATTACAATTCACAAGAAGTTAACAGCACAAACCACATGTTTTAAAACAAGGGGTTCGAATGAAAACCCGCAGCCACAGTGGTCCTCCAGGAACTGACTTGGTGACCCCTGATCTAAAATTACATTTTGTATATAGTTTGAAAGCAACATGGGCAGAAGACAAAAATGTACCGTTTAAAAGAAAATGACCAAACACACACACGGCCCATTTGCCTATACTGAGAATGCACACATCCTTAAATGTAAAAATTACTATTTACAGGGATCATTTGTTTAAAACCCAAGATTAAATTGTGTCGACATAGGCCCAGGTCTCGTGCAAGAGATTTGGATGCACATTTGCGCTTTATGGCCAGACTTTTCCCCCCCTTAGATTCCAGAGGAAGCACCCGCTATGCTGGTGTGATGGCTTTAGCATCTCCACCATGAAGTTATGCATTAAGTAGGATTTCACAAGAAGGCATCCAAACATCTAAATCTTCATTCATATTTTACTTGATTTGAGATTAAACACAAACCACTCCACGAGAACCCCAGCAACAGCAACACCAGTGCATTTGCTCAGAATTAAAATTCCAGAGAGATTCATACATTTGTTCCCTTCAATAAAGGCTGAAATGCACAAGATGTCTGCCATGAAAATTTGAACAATTTAAGTGCTTTAACTTGTACAAGCACTGCACAAACTTCACAAATGACTGTAGTACATATCCCCCATCATGCAGTGAACTCCCAGGGGAGTTGAACTTGCAATCCATTGTCCAGCACCATTTAAAGAACTCAAACTTATTAAAGTCTATTTAAGAGAAGTAGTGGCAGATGGACGTCCACAAGAGAACACATTTGAGAGAAGGCAGACCCCCTAGATAAGGGTGGTACAGTCTTCAAGCCCATTTAAGCCAAGGTTTCAGATCTACCACCAAGACTACTAGGAGATCCCAGATTTGTATTCATGATTTTCAAACACTGAAGTATCCAAAACAGGAGGGTGGCTGTCAATGAGGGAGGGAGAAGCGCCTTTAGAAGAGCAAACACCCCTCAAGACAGCAGCTGGATTGTCTCTCCCACGTCCATTTCATAAACACTAAAGGAATTCACAACCTAATAAGTCTGTCAAGTGGATCTTGAAACACTATACAAGGCAGAAGCAGCATTTTGAACATTACCCTTCTGTAAATACGAGGCAGCTGCAGCATGTCATTTCCTTCTCCTCACTCCCCCACTTCATGTTAAGAGCGTTATGCTCCGCACTGCAAATGAATAACGTGCCATTTGATAGGCTCCTATAGAATGTGCTTTTTGCTGAAGGCACCAGCACACACTAACAAACAAGGAGAGAAAAATATATTTTAGAGGAGGAGGTTGGGAACAAATCTAAGAAATGACAAAAGCTTTTGGTCGTGAATGATCTGGACAACCATTCAATACCCACATTCTAAACATGCCAACCAACATCTAATCTTGCAGTCTTGCCCTGAAAATACTGGAGGAAAAACCAAACTCTACAGAGAGATACCCCTAACGTTGACAGAAAGCCAAACATCTTAGTTGAGCAAATAAAGGACAACATCTGCCCACTGCTAGGTTGGGAAGGTTTTTGGTCATCTTTTTCTTGTCAAAAATTGACCTAAGAGGAACACTCCAAATGAAAGCAAAAGCATCCACTTTACCACAGGATCCTTGCCTTCATATACCTTCCCTGCGTCATCCTTTGTACATCTTAACTTGTTCTATCACCACCTCAATCCACATGCATTGTGAAAGCCACAGGGACGTACAGCTCCCCAAACCCATACAGACAGGCACAAGGACACGAGTCCAAATGCAGCACACAGTTTATTTCCCCATGGGGCAGCTCTATTCCCCAGCTCCCTACTTCAGAGGGCAATTAAAAACAGCACAACAATGCTCCATGTCCCTATTCTGCCACCTCCACTCTTCTCCATGCAAGCTTTGTCCACCCCCTCCCAACTCTGGCTCTCTAAACAAACAGAGGCAGCCTCCTTTATAGTGCCCCCAGATCCTCTTCTGGGTTTGGTGGAAGTGCTGTAGTCCAAGGCTCTGGAACTGTCCAGGCACCCCCTGGTGGTGGCCATGGGCCCCAGTAGAGTTGATCTTCCAACCCTGATCCAATCCAGGGGTTGGTTGCCCTTGTCTTCTGGGGGAGGTATTGCCACAAACCTGTCCCAAGTCCTTCCATCACAGGGGCATCCCGGCCAGGCAAGGGCCCCAGCTGTCCACGACAGCATGTTTGATGGACTACCCAAAACAAAGCCATTGGGGGCGGGGAGCAATTAAATATTTGGAAGGGCAGCACATGATCAGGAAACTTTTTTTTTGAGGTATTTAACAAATACACAACACACACAACTGTAGAAAAATCTCCGTTAACAGAGGGCATAATTGGGACATTGAGCATGACAGATCATCAAGATTATGTAACAAGTAGCAAATTCTGCATGGAGGTTGTATTGTTTCCTGTTCAGTATTTGCATCCCATTATATAAAAAGGGTTCATTTTCAAAGGAAAAAAAGATTTTAAAAAATTAACACCTATAAAAAAAAAAAATTTAAAATTTTCACTTGACCTCAACTAAAAGCATTAGCCAAAACATACATACTAAGTTGAGTTTACATATTGCAGAGATTTATCATAAAGGGAATTGTACATATTCACAAGCAGGGAAATAATGCTTAAAGTCTTAACTACACACAGATATGCCAAGTTTGTTAGAACATCTTCAAATTTGACCCAGTTGTGTGAAAATCAGAGCACCTTTAATGTATTATGATAAACCCATTAAACAATCCCAAATTCCATCTGTGCCACTCATTAGGATTACAACTGTACTACAAGATAGTTATTTGGGAAGAAAGTTAACATCCAGGGCAACACTCCGAGAGTTCAGACCCTGTTAAAGGCCATCGGTTCTGTGCTTGAAGTCAACCACCAGTTCCAGTCATTCCAGTCCAATCCCTCACGGTTTGACGAATGAATTTAAGTAAAAATTGTTTGAGGGAGATTAAACTTGCCCAATTAGCCATATCCTGGCCCACTGTCTAGAGTTGGTTCCTACCATGTGCCCAGTGGGAGCCTTAATTGGCTTTTTATACCATGCAACAGATTAGAAATACCCAAAACAGTACATGAATGGCCTGGTGTGGCCCCAACAGTTACAAGTGGGTGTTTCCTCAGCAAGTCATTTGCTGCACTCTTAATAAATATAAAAAAAAAAAAAAAAAAGTTCAATACCCCAAAACACCATCTTAAAAAAATAACACACCCACACCACCAAACCCACACACCTTGTGAAGCTCCTGTTACTGGTGCAGGCAGAAGAACTACCCTCAACTTCACCAGATACTGCAGGTTCAGTTTGTTATCCAATTGACAAACAGAAAAATTGGAGTCTAAACAAAGAATGTAAATTAGCACACAGGAATTCAGCTCTGATAAGCAATCACATCACCCGCCAAATTGACACCAGGCCTGCTAATGAGAAGTCTCTTCCTTCGAGACCAGACATTTAAGTAGAGCTCTTCATAGGTCACCCACCTCATATTTATGGAGCCCATACTCATTTACTGCCACACATTAAAAGTTTCAGGCTTGCTCCTGTGCTGGGCATACCTCCATAATCCATACACCACTACCATAACAGGGATTAAAAGTAGGATTTGTCAGGGAGGATTTCAAAGCCCAGAGTCGCTTGCAATCAAGCTGACAGCTCTACATTTACACAGCATAAAGGGTTACAGGACCAACTGCTTAACATACCTTCCACAATCCAACACCCCCTTGTCCAGGGGTCACCAAGTCCAGTCCTGGATGACCACCGTGGCTGCAGGTTTTCATTCCAACTTATTAAAAAAAAAAAAAGTGCCCAGTTTGTGATGCTAATTAATGTTTTGTGAACTCATTTTAATTGAATTGCTTTAAGAGGTGTTCCCCGTGAATTTCTTCATTTTTTCCTTAAATTGCACGCACACAGAAATGAAATGTGAAGTGAGGGAGCCAACAGAAGACCAACTAAGTCAGGGCCACAAACTCCAACCAGCTGCTTAATGGAGATGCAGATTCTTGTCGTTAATTAAACCGGTTCTTTAATTTCGTGGCTTGTTGCTGCTCTCGTGGTGCAATAGCAGAAATTTCCGAAATCCTTGAATTGCTCCTTCTAAGAGCCCTATTATTTTAGGAGACCTGAGCAGATTGACATTCCAGAGACCATCTTTATTTTCAGATATTGTATGACTGACACCAGTTTTGGCTCATTTCGTATCATTGTTTGGCAGCTAATTAAGAAAAAGTGAAAAAAATTCAGGGGTCCGAGTCTGAGCAAGTCAATTAAAATTCATTCAAAAAGTTAAACTTAGCAGCAAAACAGGTCACTCATTAAGGATTAGAATAAAAACCTGCAGCCACCGTGGTCCTCCAGATCCGGACTGGACGACCCCTCGTCCATAACCAATGAAACCCTCTAGCTTTACACGTCACTAGGCCCCTTCGCCCCATCCAGATGAACTTTAAACACACACACAGAGAGAGAGAGAGAGAGAGAGAGAGAGAGAGAGAGAGAGAGAGAGAGAGAGAGAGAGAGAGAGAGAGAGAGAGAACCTGAGTCTGACCCTTACATAAGATAAACAAGGCGGCAAGAGTCACGGGACAGCCAGGGCTGCACAAACGAGCAGGAGCCAACTCGGCTGTCAAGCTCCTTATAGCCAGCTTACCGTCAAGAGCAGCAACCATCCAAGCATGACATTACAAAGGCAAAAAAGTCATGCACATGGCAACAGAGAGCACGTCATTTACTCACAGCCGACGAAGTCCTCTAAAAAGTCACTGAAGGGCATCTGTTCAACTTCTGAAGTGTTAGGAAACAGAACTTTATGGGCAAATGGAGGCCTCAGGCATGACAACCAGCTAGAGGTTTTAATGAAGATAGATAGGGAAGTGTTAAGATGTCAAAAGTGACTAAGCAGAGATCTGTTTGAGCGCATTCTGAAGCCCAGCAGATCTGTCTGGCATGGAGGTTTTATCTAACATTCCTCTGTCTAAACTCTAGCCAAACAGCTGATAACAGCACAGGAAGGCAGCACTGCCTGGTATAATGCTGGCAATGCCTTTGCTTTTCAGTTCTACTGTACATCCAGCTTCAGCACACAAAAAAAAAAAAAAAACCAAAATCCTTTAACAAATAAAAGACAAATACTGCAAGGGTTTGTCTGCTGGGAATGTGCAGGACAGGAAGACTGGCAAGAGAACATTTGGTATGGACATGGAGAGATCAGAAGGTTCCACGACTTGCTTCAGATAAGAATTGAAGGGTCACAAGCAAATACATTTATAGAGCACCTTCCCCCTGCTCAAGACACTGGGAAAGGCCAGGTGCTTGCAACGAGCAAGGCTAACTTGAAAGAAAGCTGGTGGTTCAAGGTTCATTATAGTGAGCCAATGTAGCTGCAGTCTAGGAGGAGTTAGCTAGAGATTAGCCAAGCGCATTCTGGGGACCCAAAAGGTGGCTACACTGCTGTTCCAACCAGTTTCATACTCTGGGATTCAGATCTTCCCCCTAATTAGATGCCCCCTTTTGCTTATCTGCATGCAGGAAAAGCACTTATTAGTCAAGTACCCAGTATTAACATGGGTAGATCTGTAAAATGGGCTAAGGCAAGAAAGGTGGCCAAGGATCTGCAGAAGTATCTGGAAGGTTGCCAGCTCAAATCATGTTGCTGCTAGAAGGGATCCGACTTTTTTGGGGGCCCTTAACCTGAATGGGTGACCCTACACTGACCCCCCAAAAGCTGAAATGCAACTGGTCCATCCTTTGTCTGCATTACTGCACCAAAAAGCCCACCCATCCCCTGTCCAATCACAATTCAGGGAGTGGTTGTAGAGTTGACCCACTCCTACTCCTAGTATTTGGGGAATCCACATTAATGACAGGTTGGACTGGTCTCTGAACACCAAGGAATAAGAGCAGAGCAGACACTACTTGAGACAGACTGCAGTCCTTTAATGTGGGATGGACATCCATATCTTCAACTCCGATAGCCAGTTTACATTCTACATGGTAGTGTGCTGGGCTGGTGACAGCACTTCAAGGAGGCCCAACAAAACAAATTTTAAAAGGGTGAGCTTAGTTATAGGACACTCTGGAGGTGGAAGCAAAACTACCAGCTATGATTCACGTCCTCTTTGGGACACACTAATGCCCAAAGAGGACTTTCAGCCAGTAAATACTATGGGGGATCCTTAATACACATGATTAATACTCCATGACTGCCAAGGTCACGCCTCATTTTAGTCATTCTGGGGTGTGTGTGTGTATATATTATATACACATTTCTATTTAAAGAGCTTCTGTAAAAAGCCAAATATCACCCAGGGATAAAATGTTCTGACAGATGCTAAAAATTACCAGTACCCTCAAGAAGTTTCATGCTCTCATAAAAAAAAGTTCCTCCTATCCTTACATTAACAATGCTTCCTTGTTGGCTCTTTCAAGTTATTTTAATACTTTAATCTGGATACTAGAATCGCATTAAGGTGTCCTTAGTTTTTTGGTGCACAAATAGATTAAAAGATGCTGACCCCAGAACACTGGACAGATGCCCATGTGATTAATTGCTGGATGCAAGATCATGGCCATTGGCTAAAACATTTTGCCAGAAAACCCCATTTTGGTTTTGCACCCCCTGCCAATTAAAGCCCTCTTTCTCCACCAGTTGTCATCACCACCTAAAAATGCGAGTGCCCCAATTCTTCCATTTGCAAGGTCTAACACTAAAGCAGCTATGGTAGCTGGAATAGTTTGTAATTCTGTAACAATTTCGTACACGGAATGGCCAATCAAGTGAATTAAATTTGTAAACTATATGCAATCTGTTTTATTACCTCCACATCATAGATTTGAATATAAAACAAAAGAAAAGACCACAAACAGCACTGCCTTCACACTGGGTGGTGCCAGTTTTCAAAACCAAGCAGAAACTTGACACATTTTTCACGGCAGCCTCAAATTTGTCTACGCTTTACACAAGTTTAGCTTTTATACATCAAATATGGAAAGTGGTGTACACAACATTTGTGCGTACACACAGTTTATACATGATGGCCTAGGTCTTGGAATCACGAACATACAGACACATTAACTTCAATGACCCACTGTCACTAGGCCTTTGGTTAGTTCCCACAACCTCAATCACCCACCATTTATTTTAACAGGCACAAAACTAAATTGTGTATTGAAAAAATTCCAATAGTTTTGGGCAACTTTCCATTTCCTACCCGTTTAAAACAAAAACTCACAAGTCTATGGAAGGTACTTCAACCTGAACCCTAAAGTAACTCATCTATTACCAATTGGAGAAATTGATACTTGGAGCCTCATTTGTGATCCTCCTTTGGAATTAAATCACCAGTTAAAAACTAGACACCTATGGTTAATGACCAATGCAAACTAAAGAGTTTGTTCTTCCAGCAGGCAAATAGAAGTGGCTGTACGGCACAACTTTTCTACAAACGTTGGCACCACCAGGAATGTTTGGAGGCAGTTTCAGTTAGGTTTACAATTATTTGCTTAGCAAAGTGATTGACAAAAAGGAGAACAACTGAGCAAGTCTAATAACCGCTTTAGACAAGTGTCGCAGGACAGGTTTCAAAAGATCACCATCCATAAAGCAAGCAAAATATTAATGACATTCACAGAACAGTAGGACGCTATTTTGAAGAGAGGGAGTTGACAGTTTAGATGGAGGTGGGCAACTTACTCCAAGCAATAGCACCATATGAAAAGTCTGCATTGAGATTTGATACCACTCAGTGGTGGCATAAGATGCTGCTCACTAGCAGACCCAAGTGTGCAAAAATGAGCACAGCAGTTTAGTGTCTGAATACACAGGACTGGACCCTTTGACTAGTCTTTAGGCAAGCATAGGGCCCAATGTAGTAACATTAAGGAGTGACTGTCCATCTTGAACTATCTGCAGGTGCTTTAATTCACATGCCAATAGAGAACCTGCAAGTTATGGTAATCCAGAGGTTGCAGGACTAAAATCTGGACCAGGACTTGTGCCATATATTCCATCAAACAAAAAGGTCCAATTTTGCAGAGTGAACCTGTATGAAACAGTTAAATGGGTTTTATTTCTATTAACTGAACTTCTCAAAGTTCTGAAGTGTAAATATGCTACTATTACTGCCACATTCCATCTGATCACAGCACATTTCTAAAGTGCAAGAACACCTTAGTCAAGGAATCCTCAGTACCAAGCTCCTTTAGGACAAAGTAAACTCAAAAACCTGCTGGAACATGTGCCATGGAACTGCCCTGCAACTCATTGTGCAGCCCACCTCCATAGAATAACCACCATCAGGGGGGCTATACAGTGCAAAATGTTAAACAAGTTCTTATTGCTTGTGTACTGTAGTTTCTCAGACTATTTCACATTAACAATGCAATATGCAGGGTTGGATAAGGGGGCACTTGCAGATAGAGCACTGGCCTGGATGGGTGGGCACTAGTAAGTCTCATTAAACCCATTCTGGCCTGTTCCAGCTTAGGAAAATGGAGCAGGCAGGACAGCAGCCTAACTCCTAACTCCCAAACAAAAACAGATCAGCTGCCAGGGGAGAATATGTAGAAAACGATTCTTCCCACATTTATACCCATTTTTAATAAAACTCCTCATTAGAAGTCTTGACTTCATTAAGCAGAGTGATTGCCAACAACTCAAGTACAATGAAATGCAAAGTCTTAAGTTAGTAAAATGGTGGCCTGCCTAACCCTCACAAGGCAAAATAAAGCCACAGAATCAGTAAAAAGTCTGTGGTGACTGCAAATCACCTCTACATTCAATGTGTAGAATATTTACCACATGAGCAAGTGGGTTCCAAGAGGCTTGTTATATAAATCTGAATAAGTGACATACAATTGTTTTGAGGGATTTTAAAATATGGGTTTTATGGAAGAGGTGAGCCAAGACCAGCAGAATTCAATGGATATTTAACAGGTTCTCCATTAATAGCTCCATATGTACCCAAAACATACTGGCTCCATGTCTGCCCAGAACCATTTACAATGGAAGAAAGCTCTCCATCATAGTAAAGCTGGCAACATACAAACTCCGATGTACCCAAGACCCTTCAACATAAAATCACTTGATCAAGAGTAGAATCCATTTAAAACAAAATTACTCATTAACAATTTGAAACATGGGTCTACAAATCAGATGTCAAAAAGGAGCAATAAAATGGTATGTGCAAAGAACAAAGAAAAGGTCAAAACAAAAAGATTAATGGAAAAGCAGGTTCAAAGGTTCATTTACCTGGGATCCATCTTTTATGGAGATGGTCAGAAAAAATTGTAAAATGAGTTAAGGCACACAACAACGGGTCAGTCAACAATGACATCACCTACAGGTTGAAGAACATATCTAAAAAGGTCAAAAGTCAGGCTGGGTAAAGCGCTCATTTAGCCAATTGCAGCATAAGGATGGCCCCTCAAGCAGGCACACAAACAAACACTTTCAAAATGTGGTGCTACAGGCAGATGGTCCAAGAGTCATGGAAAAAACACCATACTAATGGATGGGCTCTCAAGCAGCTAAATGAAACCACAACTTCATAAAAAGGTAAAAAAAACTTGGCTACTTTGGGCACATTACAAAGGAAAGCTGGCTGCGTGGAGAAAGACATCATTCAGGGATGCACAGAAGGCAAGTGCAGCAGAGGATGATGAAGATGGACAGAATATTGTTCACTAGACTGGGAGTCAATGAAGCAGTCTGGACAGCAAGGCACCACGTGCCACCAACCCTCCCACAGAAGGATGGGATTGAACAGCAGCAAATGAAATCTCTTCAGGTTTGACGGTCACCTCCCGACTCCCCACATGATAGACTACTCAACTAATCTTGACAGCAAGTCATGCGACATGTCAAGCATTTCAGAGCAATGGATGTTCTATGGGCCACTTCCAAACAATCACTCCCTTCCAATAGGTCTGTTGGCAAGATATCCACAGGAGAGCAAACCGGCTCAATCCAACCATGTTGGTGTTATTAAAGAGACTTACTAAAAAACAGTACAGCTCTGGGCACTATTACAGAGTCATCTCTTACCCAGCCACTAAACTAAGAAAGACTCGTCTAATCTTCAGGATCAGAAAAGCTTGATGGATGCCACCCCATATCCTTAATGGCATAGCTCACACCCACCAGCTCCACACTGGGTAATGACAGGGATGGCAGGACTGGCCAATCTTCTGTAGCAGTCACAATAAGCTTCAGGTACACCTGCATTTTATTAGGAAGTAAAATTTGGCAGTGAAGCTCTTGTGACACTAGATGTAGAGGCCAAAACCAAATGAAATAGAAAATGTCTTATTAAAACGGATTCCAGAAAACATGGGTTTAAAAACAGCAAGGGTGGCAAAAGAGACATGAAGGAAAGTTGAATTACAAGGCAAAGGCAACACTGTGGACTTTAAAATGCAGAACCAGAAATTGGTTTTGGATTAGGAACTTATTACAGAGTCTTACAGAGAATGGTTCAAGTTTCAATTTGCTCGCTTATGTTGAATTGCCAAAAGTTCAAGCAGTAGAGAAGACTAAAGGCATAAAGGGTGGAAAGCATATATAGAAGGCAAGAGAGGTCTAACATTTTACCGCTGGTTTTTGGGCAATACTATAATAGTTGCTATCCTCTCCGCAGACCTGGGTACTTTATATTCCAAAAACATGACATTTACATGGAGAAAAAGCCAACACCACTCATTCAACAGAGGGCTGCAAGTGCATTACTGGAATTTGACTCCCTTGTTTCTCTAATCAGCGATTTTAAGCAAAAAAAGGTATGAAATCTACTTGGGTATTCAGGCTGCAATGTCATAGCTAAAGTTCTGCGGACTAGTTTTTTTTTTTTTGAGGAGAAACGCACAAGAGGATTTACCAACATGTAAAGTCCAGATTGAATTCCTTCAAAGCCCACTAGCAGAGATTAATCTCTATTATAATTTAAAAAAAAAACCCAACACACCTTGAACAGTCAGGTCTCATCTTTCTCAGAGACTTCTGTACCGCGAAATGAGACTTTGTGCCAAGGGATTTAACCACACCCAGGGCCAGAAATAAGACAGTAGATGACAAAGTAGAACGTCAAAGAATTCAAAAACATTGGCACGATACATATGCAGAGCAGGTTAGAGATAAAGTATGAAAACTCAAAAAGAGATAGTAAAATAACACATTAGTGCAAACAAACTGAAATTACTCCAAAATAACGGAACAGCAAAAAGAGTGAATTGTTCAGATTTAAAACTTTAAGTCGGAGACTCTTTGATCGCCTAATTCGTGTTGCCATCAGGGAAACTAGTGTTTCTTCCCAATGAAGAGGGGTATCCGTGAGAATTAAAAGACTTGTTTGGTGAAAGTAAAATCCCACAAGAGAGAAAGGGGGGAGAAAAAAAAAAAAGCCCCATGAGACAAGACTTTATGCAAAGAGATTTGGAAAAGTCCTGCCTACATTTAAAACATGTACAGCCACGCAGATGGTCCAATCATTTCTCATTTGTGAATGCTATTGTCAGACAGTTCATGTAGACCGAAAGAAACGATATTCACTCATGGGCAGTTATACGTTGCATTGTCACGATGCAATTCTAAACACAAAATTCAATGCGATATTGACAACAAGGTGAAAGAGAAATGGTCAAATATGGACATAGGCGATATGAGATGTATGCAGATATTGTTTGGCTTTAAAACTTTAAATGGGAGACTTGTAGACTGTAATTCATGTTGCCATCAGGGAAAAGTAGGGTCTTCACCCCAAAACAAAGCCATATCCACAAGAATTAGAGGTTCGTGAAAGTGAAATCCACATACATGAGGCAGAGACAAAGTTGCTGGTGTGTAGTGCAGGCAGGGTGGGTTGGTGAGTGAAGCCCCCCCTAATTTCTACCGAAAGACTAAAATGACGACAATCTACAAGATAGTCTAGTTACAATTAAAACATATGGGGTTCAGGGGATATTAAGGTTCTGGCTTAAGAGGGATTCTAAAAATTCCTGGTAGTTGCCAGTAACCTTTATGGTCTATCCAGATTTAAAATTAAACAAAAAAAAAGTTGTCAAATACTGCCAAAGCAGCCTAGGGTGTTTTGGTAGCTAGAGCTTTTATAAAATAGGACATGCGTGAATATTGGACATAACCCAGGTCATCAAAAAGGGATTATTAAAACAGATTCAAAAAAAGAAGTTTCTTCATGAACATTCTACATATGACTGTTTATTCAAACTCCTTCTTTCCAGAAATGAAGACCTAATTTTGTAGGATACTTAGAGAGTGCTCACTGTTGCTAGTTTCAGAGATAATCTTGCAAAGCCACTAAAACTAGAGCAGAGCAGTCAAACACCATTCCTGAAGGGCCACAGTAGCTACAGGCTTTTGTTTCAGCCATTTTCTCTATTTATATCCAATTAATGCCAATGAAACACGCTATGTAGCCTTATTTTAATTGCATCAGTTGATGAACAGTCAAACAGTAAGATGCAAACCAAGCCAAGATGACCAGGCCAACTTAAAACCCATTGACACCTGTGTGTTTCTTAAAACTCTAAAAAGAACTGAAGTCCGGGAGACCTGCTCTAATCCAAAACAGTTTAGAGTTGGATCTCAAAATAACTTGGAAGACTGGACAGAATGAAAACCGTGAACCTTCCTTTACAGCCAAGGAGATTGGCAGGAGTGAAAAGTTGTGTCTCCAGGACTTAACATAGTTAACTGGTCATCTGTTGGCTTGCAGGGCATCGGTTTTCCTGAAAGCAACAGTAAAAAGCAATTTAGTAAGTTAGTCAGAACGTATAAGCAATTTTAATCTGTAGTAGTACCTGGGTTGTGAAGAAAATGAGACAGACAAGACAATCTGTTCCAGGCCACATCTGGATAGCATTCTTAGAAAATTAAAATCTAAAATGTGATAAAGATTTGTCTAGGAAGACTGCAAATAAGCCATATAATTAAATGTCAAGTTTCATATCCTGCTAGGCCTGCCTTGCAGTTACAAAAATGATTTGATTGAAAACCTGCAGGTCTCCAGGACCAGAGTCACCCTAATTTTTCTATAAAAAACTAAAAATTCTCACCTTTAAAAGCCCTTTTATGGTTTAGCCCCTCATTATCTGTCTGAGCTGCTGCTTCCTTACACTCCTACATTAAGATCGGACGGTAACTTGCTCACTGTACCTAAATACAGGTTAGTAAGTAACTATGGGTGGCAGAGCTTTCAGGGTGATAGGCCCTAAAATTTGGAATGCTCTTCCTCTAAACCTTCGCAAGGAAAAATTCTTCTTTTCAAACTCCTGTTAAGCACATCTCGTCAATGATTTTCTTGTATGCAACTTCTATTGGTAACGTGTTTATTGAATTGTAAAGTATCCTTGAGTGTATGAAAGGCACTACATAAATAAAAATGTAAAACGAACCTGGAGATGCATAATGGCACAGTCCATCAGTTTTATCACAACCTGGAACATGCATTCATTTGTTTCATGTGCTTCATTTGGCTATCAGATGATTGAATGAAAAACAAAACAACCCTTCAGAGACCAAATTCTGCAATTGCTTGTGTATTCAAGCCATTCCATTAAGACATTTACTGAAATGAAAGTGGAGTGGAGTCGGTCAGACACACCAGGAAGGAGTTACGTCTAAAATAAGTCCTGTAACCTTTGTTCTTAGAACATGCAGCCAATCTCCATTAAATTTAAAATTTTATCAAATTAAAGTTTCTGGATTGATAGAATGTGGATATTGTATTCCCTAAAACTGGTAGGGTGTACTGTAAAATGACAAATCACAAACCTCAATGGCAGCCATGATTACACACCAAGTGAGACTGGATAAAGCAGCCAGCAACTCCATTGTACAACTCAACCTTAACTCCCTTTCCAATCCCTTCCCACATTTGAAAACCAATTGTTAACCCAATTTGTGTCACTGTTTCAACAGGATGAAATTAGAAAAACCCATTAACTTATCCCCACCTACCAGCCAATCTATAAAGAAAGAAAACCAAGACCACCTCCTTGCATTTCATTCCAAAAATGCATCAGTTAACTTCAGAGTTAAATTCCATCACCCCCAATCCCATATCAAAAAGAATGTAAATGCAAACAAATTATACATACACAAAATTGAAAAACTTGAACCTCCAATTGACAAAAAAAAAAATGTTTAAAGGTGATGGCAGCCTTGAGCGAGTTTTGCCATCCTATAGGCAATTGATCCATTTTAAATAGATCAGAGTGTCTAATATTTCACTGTAAACATGCATTTCTGACATAAAGCCCACTCTTCTTGGTGGGCAGAGGACCCAGTCCACAATTTAACTCGACAAAGACCATCTACCATCAGATTTCTGCAACAGTATGGACACTTACTGGGACTCCTTGTTTGTACCACCCGAAAATGCAATTTAACAGCCCGCCTCTCCTCTTAGACCGGAGCTTCAACAAGAGTCAGATGACTAGTTTTAGCTCTACGGCTATTCTTAAAGTTACCCTAAAATGTCACATTATCTCAGATTTGGCCTGCACAATCATTTGGGAAGTGAGTGAGCGATTTTTTTTTTTTTGGTAGCCAGGACAGCCACCAGGCCCATTGTGTGGGTGTTTTTTGATTTCGCGCACACACTCGCTACAGGAAATCCCTACAGCCCTCGGATGTAGGCCCTTTCCAGAATGGTAATGTCAATTTAGGCATAGAGAAGAGATTTATGTAGTCTAGTACAAGACTATCAATTTCCTTAAAATTTATAAAAAAAGGTCTCTGGAAATTGGCATAAAACAGGAAACCAGCATTATCAGGTTTCCCCTCACTTGACCATTTTACAGACAGAGTAAAGGCAAGTGCACAAAGAAAATCCTCAGACTGGGAAAGATGCAAACTACACACACGACCCACCCGAGTGAGATGCAGTTTAACCAAAAGGTCGCTACTAAGGAGAGGCAGCAGCACACACCATGAGGTACTGATTGTATGCATAGCAGTATAGCGAACCACCAGTTTATTAAAAAATGGCCACAATTGTACAAGTCAATCCATTTCGATCACATTGTGCAATTACAGCCTCTGTTCACTTAATAGGTTTTGCAGCCCTCCCTAGGTCACATTGCCTTCCTCCAACACCCAGTAGCAATTCTAGCCCTTACATCTTTGTACTTCATGTGGCCACTGCAGCCCAGTTATGGACAAAATTACACTCTCCTCGGTTTTACACCATTCACTTGTCTTGTTCAGACATTACTGCTCCCCAGAGATCACTGGACAATTTAACCCCCTTCTTCCAAAAAGGTCATTCTTAAAATATATATAAATGGAGTGTCCTAATAGAAGACATGATCTTCATCGAAATGCCACCAAGTGTTTACACCAGGGGTGTCAAACTCCGGTCCTGGAGGGCCACAGTGGCTGCAGGTTTTCATTCTAACCATCTTCATTAGTGACCCATTTCTGTTGCTAATTAACTTCATTTGTCTTCGTCTTAACTGACTTCACTCGGGCTCCTTAGTGGTCTCTTTCCTTAATAAGCAGCCAAACAATGAGACCAAAAACGAGCCGCCAGATGACCAGCTCGCCTGTGCCCATCACACAATATCTAAAAACAAAGGTGGAGGTCTCAGTAAGGCTGATCTCTCAGGTCACCACAACATTGACTTTGTTCTTAGAGAGAGAAAAAAAACAAAACCAAATCAATAGTTTTGGAAATGTCTGCCGTGGCAGAATGCGATCAGCAACAAGCCACAGAATTAAATTAGGTTAACTAACAAGAATCTGCTTCTCATTAAGAAATTGGTTGGAGTGAAATTGGTTGGCATTTGAAGTTCCAATTTAGCTGGTCAGCTGTTGGCACATCTCATTTCTGTTTGGCTGTCATTTAATGAAGACTAGAATTGGGGGTCATTCTTTAAAAGCAGGGCTATTAAAATGAAGGTAAAAGGAGTTAATTAGCATGTGAAAACTGGTCACTATTAGGAAAAAAGGGTCAGAATGAAAACCTGCAGCCACTGCCAGGCTTGGAGTTTGACACCCGTGGCTTACACCATAGTTCTGTTCTAGGGGTGGGCAATGTCAGTCCTGAAGAGCCACAGCAACGACAGGCTTTCATTGCAACCCAACTACTAAATTAGAAACCAATCCTTGCCAGTCTCGCACCTTATTTTAGGCTTGTTAGTCTGCAATGTAAGGATTGTAGATTTTTTTACTCAAGGATATCAAAATGTGAAGCCTAAAACAGATCATTTTCAGTCAGTCACATTTTTTATGTTTTATTAAATCAAACAGTGCATGAACATACAGATGTTGATGAAAAACTGGATGAAGAACTGCTGGCTGCTTTGTCATTTACATTTTATTGCTAATAAGGAGTCATTAAAACCATGAATGCAGCTGTTAGACTGAAATAAGCAATCTAGGATGGAGAACCTTAACAAGCGACCACTAAAATGAAGCATCAAAATATCGCTTAAGCAATAAAGTGTTTCAGCAGCAGTAATTCTCTCATTAATAGACTGGGTTGGAAGAAAAACCTGCAGCCACTGTGGCCCTCCAGGACCAACATTGACCACCCCAGTTCAAATCAAACCCTAGTGACCAACATTAATCTATTCGTGTCTCCCAAATTTGGCCCTGGGGGCACACTGTGGCTGCAGGTTTGTTCCCACCGCCCAAAAAAAAAAATTCCTACTCTGTGACAACACCTGTTAGCACGGACCTCATTTAATTAGCTGGTATTTCTTTGGACATTCACAGCAGCATGATTTTTACATTTATAAAGACATTTAGAAATTTCTGCTATAGATTTAAATGCTTAACTTTTGCCCTCTATCTTCTTAATGGCAGTTAAAAAATGAGCAGAGCACACTGGCCAACACTGAATAATCAAAGGCTGCCACTACTTTAGCATCAGACTTACATTACAGACAATTACTAAATGGATTAATTAGAACACCTGGAAAAGTAGAATAAAAATATTGTTAAAGAAAAAATCTCCATATAACTACTTAGTACATAGGTTTTAACAAAAAAAAAAACTTTAGTTTTCTAAATTTCTTTGTTCCCAAAACACAGAACTCAGGAAATCCTACCTAATTAGCCCAGGAGTCCAATTAAAAACAGAAGCTGGTTGAAACAAAAACCTGCAGCGACAGGGGTCCACGGGACGGAGGTTAGAAACACTGCTCTATTTGTTCAAAGTTGTCCACCTATAAATCACCACGTCACATCACTTGCAGAAATTCAGTCGATTCTGCACTTCGTGTGTAATGGAGGGAGAGAGGGGTGAACTTTCCTTGGTACAAAAAGAATTGTCTGCAATTTATCAGCAAAACCAAGGAACTTGAAACTGACCTTTTGACACACCCAAGAATCCACCTGGTCACTATTGAGTGAGTTGATGTAGGTGGACAATCCTACAAGTACTCTGGCATCCACATTAATGACTGGTCTCAGAACCAGAACAAAGGGCCGAGCAAGCTTTTTTCCTTCGGAGGCTGCACTCCTATAATGTGGGAAGCGACATCCTTCACATCTACAACTCTGTGGTGTTCTGGATCGGATCGTCATTTCCAGAGGCACCCAGTGCATCAATCTAATTAAAAGGGCAAGCTTCATTATAGCATGCACTTTGGACCCCCTGGAGGTCATACTTGAGGAAATCAAAGCAAAACTGGGTGCCATTTTGAACAATGCTGCACATCCTCCCACTGCCACACAAACACGGAGGACTTTCAGCCAACAAGTTATTCAGCAGAAGCATCAGGAAATGCAACTGGAGCTCCTTCTTACCGAACAATACATCTGCATAATGCCACAGAATTCTCTTAAAAACGTAATGAAGCAAGAATACCAGTTTTCTACTCAAATCACAAAGTCTCTGGTGCAAGTATATACCTATTTATGTAGATAAATTCTCTTTTTACAGAAGCTCTTTTTCCCCTGGGGACAACAAAAGGTTCTATCTTAAGGAGTTCAGTATACCAAATATTTGATCCACCTCTACATAAACCAAATTCCACCCCAGCTTAAGATGGTTCAAAATGTGCTGAAGTGCAACTTGACTGGCAAAAGCTCAGTTAGTTACATTATGGAGAAAAAAGTGCTGAAGAGCATTAAACTTTGGTGTCTTGACCTACATAATGGTGTTCTGGGGTAATGGACAAGCACCAGCCATACAAAACACACCCCGTGACACTTGTGCCTTGAAAGTCCAACATTAGGACACTTCTAAAAGGAAGGCACAAGTTTAAAATAACAGAAGAACGACTGAAACATTACTCTGTACTTCAAAGAGGATTTGCATTTATTCACTCACGAGTGACACAAGTAGTGCTCTTTTTTAGCATATGCCACCTTATGAATGAAGCCAGCTCTTGTTTCTCAAGGAAACTGGTCTGATTAACAAAGTATACTTATCTGGAAGAGCATAACAAACAAGAACATGATCAAGGGAGCTCTTGGTAGGCTGCCTAAAAAAGCACCCCACAGAAACCAGAGCAGCTGTTTGTGTTCCTTTTTGATAATTGCAGCAATTGTCATCAGCTGTTAGAAAGTTATTCAATAAACCCCCCTGCAAGTTCTGTTCAGGAGACTCTTGCTGGTGCCACTTTGATAAGGTTGCCCTGCCTAACCTTAGAATAAGGACTCGGACAAAGCATCACCAGTGACAGATTAAAGGACCACCATGAACAGAACCCCGAAACAGTAAGAGCACATGTGAGGAAGTGCTTCAAAAGAAATTTCTTTCAAGACTCTTAACTTCAGGTACTTCTCAAACAAAAAAAAAAAATAATAATATTTAAAGAGTATACACAATTTGAAATTTTACATCCAAGATAACCAAATCACTTTTTAAACAAGAAAAAAAAAAATTGGTTTACAGTAAAAAGGAGTCAATTTAACAAGGGTTTGAATTTCAAATGAAGGTAAACAAGATGGTCAAACAGGGAAACGGACGCTCATCAATACATTCTGCTGTAAACTATGGACACTGCTACCAGGGTGTGGGCTTTGGAAAACAGAAACGGGTTTTGCAACACAGCAGGTCATCAAAATCAAGTTTGCCTCCATGAAAATCTGATTCGCCAGCTTCATGTGCGCACTTGAACATCTTACATTAGATGTGTTACACAATTCTCTGGATGACATTCATTAGGTTAAAGCACTTTTTAAAAAAGTTTGTGAACAAGGGTTTCTTGGATACAGATCTACACTAAAAGGGGTTCATTAGAGCAATGCCAAAAGGCAGGGGGTCCACAGTTATGGTCCTGGAGGGCTACAAGTTCTCATTCCAACTAGAATCCAATCCAAGAAAAGTCCATGCTAATAATGCTTGGTATTTTACTATATGGCTTGTTTAGTGCAAGCATTCAAAAGAAAATTACATTCAAGTGGCCACCTTTGGTAGAAAGATACCCAAATGTTTTAGGGACCAAAACATTTGTACCTCACAGTCCTTTACGTCATTTTATTAATAAAAACTACACAGGATGTATTCACAGCTTTAAATGGAACCAGAGCAGAGGAAGAGCTGGCGGTTTCTTGGTTATCAGCATGTCATTAACTGATGGATGCTTGAGACCAGGAACAAATAAAACTTAAAATGTAGGAGTTTGAAACTAAAACTTGGGAATTTGCAGTTCTGAATCCTAACAAGGATATTAACTAAAATTGAGAAAATATTGAACTAGATGGGTTCTAAATTTGGTTGAAGTGGAAAGTTGCAGCCCTCCAGGGCCATGGAGGACCCTTACCATAATTGCACCTCTTTTGGATAGATCTCTATCTATATACATATACGCACACGGGAATGTTCCAGAAAGAGCTTTAGGTCCATAAATCACTATGAAGATAACGTATGGAGGACCAAATGGTTCCTGATGCTTCATGCACCAACAAAAAGACGTTCACCTGCTAATAGCCTGCCAGATAATCTACCACTAATTAAAATATTCTGTTTTCCCACTAACCTGGAAATTCTTCAACGCCCAAACAAAAAGGTTCTGCCAAGTGTTGCAGGCATTAAGGTCCCGTACCAGAAGGTAGAGGCTCTTAATAAAGCAGACGGTTCTACAAGGACCCGCGCAACCCAGTGGAGTGCCTCTTGAGAGTCAGGCATTTTAAGAACGTACAGAAAGGACATCACAACTGCAGAGTCTTTCAGACGTTTCAGCGCCACACGGATCCCGACCTAGTTCATCATTGAGAACTTCAAAAGTCTCCAAACGCGATACACCTATAGTGGGATAAGGTACCAAGAAAAAACCGATCACACCATTTAAACAAGAAGTTTCTTTAAGAAACCTTGCTGCTTCCTGGTCTCGGGTTGGTTTTTTTTTTAAAAAAACAATTTTAAACCCGTTTCATTGCAAAGAAAAAAGGCTTTCGATTAACTACCCGTGAAAACAGTCATCAGAACAGCAGAGGACAGCACTCTGAAGTTAATTAAAAACTGCCACAGAACTAAAGCACCGCTAAACACAACAACGGCCAGTTTCTGCACCGCTTCGAATCCCACGGTCTCGTTTTATCTTGGCAGGGCGCCCGTGAAGGAATTTTAAACACAGCGAGCAGTTTCAAGGTTTAAAAGATAGGAAATCCTCCGGCACGTAAAGATACGCGAAAGCCCAAATACTTCGCAAGCTGCCGGACTGCTGAACAAATTCTTATGCAGGGTAACTTATTCCTTCCCCCACAATCCGCCGCCACCCAGAAGAAACAAACAAAAAAACAAAAAGTTAGCGGACATTCTGAACTTACCTCTTCTTCCACATTGTTGTTGTTTGACTCAGCCTCAGACTTTATATTGCTCATCGCGACTTCTTGGTATTTATTCCCAAAAAGACAAAAAAAAATTCACTTCCTCTATTTTCCCCCCAAAGTTTTCCTGGGAAGATTGACGAGGAGGAAGAAGAAGGAAAAGAAAACTGGTGAAAAGGGTGCACAAGTGATACAGTGCGAGAAGCCAAACGTACCGACGGAAAGAAAACAGAAAAAGGTGATGAAGTGGAAAGGTGCACTGTGAAGGTGAAAGGAGGGAAAAAGAAGCGCCTTTATCTCCCCGATCCTTTACATCAAGCTTGTTTCAATTAAACTTCAATTGAAAGGAAGAAGAAAAAACTCCAACATAAGGATTTGGTTTCGTTCCTCGCACTCCTTCTGCCTTCCAAATTAACGATCAATTCAATTAAAGAAAATCTATTGCGCTGACGTCTGTGATGGGACGCAGCTGGAGTAAACCCAGCCCCTTTTAAACTGCATCACTGTCTCTATGGAAACTTCAGGCCAACTGTGCGCACACTTCCAAACTTTTTTTTTTTTTTTTTATTTAATATATAAATAATTTAACTTGCTGCCGACTGCAGTTCTAATGTAATCGAGCAAATTTATATGGTAAGTGTAAAAATCAGTGTCTCATCATTATTACAAATTAAACCCTAAACTACACGTTAATTGTAATTCACACTAGACGTCTGTTTAAAAATGGAAATGATGCGCATTTTAGCCCTCCGACAGTTTAATTAACCCAGTCAAATTAATGTTGAGGCAAAACCTATTTTAACAACAGAAGGAGAAAGAGGACATTTATACCTACTTACATCGGGGCAGTTTTGAGTCGCCAGTTCCCACACGAAATAGTGTGAACTGACTGAGAGGGGCTGCGGTTGTGGTTATTTGTATAATAAGGGCTGTTTTAATGTATGGGCACTGACCGCGAGGACCACGATTTAAAACAGAGGCCCCAGCTCACTACTCTACCCGGGGGCCAATGATGCGGTTACGATGCTCTAACCTCTATGCCACCATCACACCCAATGCTATGATGTGTAGTTTTCTGCTAACTCTCTTTTGTCGCATAAGAATGTCAGAATTATGTTATGTTAAAAAGCTTGTTTTGGGAATAATCTAACAAATTGATAAACACTAGGTTTTAAAATTGTAACGGGCTGGCTAAAATTGAAATAACAATTAGTTAAAGCACTTTCCATCAGTGCTTTGGATGTTTTTCCGCTTGAAAAAGCAGGGCGTGTTTCCTCTATTGAATTTACTTTATTTATTTCGACTCAGTTCCGTTCTTTTTTTGTGGGACGTCCTGTGCTGAAAGGCCCTAAATAAAATAATAAAGCATGGACCTCGCAAACTGTTTCAGAATGTCAAATCGGCTGCGGGAATTTCATTTAAAATAGCCCATTAATTATGTGCCGATTGCCGCTCTAACGGAGCAGGTGCTTTGATTTTACACCTTTCTCTTGCGCTCATTCAGCCTTATCAGCGTACGCCTATATTTAATTCGAAATAAAGTGCTCAGTTGTTCTATTTGCAATATTTAATTTAATTTCATATATTTTATTCAAACTGATTGATAATAGTTACCTGTTAATCAACACACGTAAGTGGTCCCTGTTTCGCCACCTTGTTAAATGTTTTATCGGCTGTTATGAAACCACAAATTATTTTACATCTGACTATCCCAACTAACAAATGAATGCAAATTAATAGTAAAAAAGAGAGACAACACCCCTGTGCGCTAAAATCAATGACTCGGTGACTGCCTTTCTGAAATGTATTATGACTTAAAGCTTGCATGCGCGTTAATTTGTGAGACTGCGGACAGAACGGCAACAGGATTAAGTCGTGTAATTAAAAGGACAAGGTCCATTAACAGTAACAACTGGCTGCTAATTAACACAAAAAAAAAACCTCAAATGCCTGTGGACAACTAGTAAAGGAAGTCAAGTCTTCCAATTTGCAGATAATTCGAAGTGTTTAGTAAACGAAAGCTTAATGCTCGTGTCTCTTCCTATTACTATACACTTTTCCTACAGTCTGCCTGCCTGGAAAGCGGAATTAGCGAGAGGAATTTAATTTTCGCTATGCTCTTTTTGATTAATAAAAAAAAAAACCTGCTTGACTTGACTACCCTGAGTCGCTCAGAAGAAATATGCATAGCAGGAGTTCAGCGATCCGCACAGGCCTCTTCTGAGTAGCCCGCTCTCCGCCTTGAACGTTCCTCTGCCCGAAAGTCAACATTACGGCGGGTGTCTTTCAGAGGCTTCTGGGCAGGGCAGCGTGTTACTGCCACGGACATCTTCGGAAAAAGTAGAACCAACAGTGTAGAGGAAGAAGAAGAGAAAAGATATTCTAGGCAGAACTTTGGACTTAAGATGCCGAAGCTGTGGGTTCGACTCCCGATACCGACCATGTGCGATCACGAGGATGCCACTTTACCTACCTGTGCGACAATTGGTGGGCAAAAAAGAACATGTAACCAATGGTGTAAACCGTCGTGGATTTAGGCGTCAGCCAAATAACTAAATTGGAAGTGTACTTGGAGGTGCCATAGCGGATCGCCGCTTTACAACGACCACAAATACATTTTTATATTAGAAAGACTACTCATTAGGCGAGTGCAGGATAAACAAGTGCTTTCTTTAATAATGTAAATTAATATTGGGGTATATGAGGTTGAATTTAAATATTTACGCCTCATGCTATGCAGTTCAGTTATTTTTTCTGCTCTTCTTCATGTATACCTTTGCCTGCAAAATTAACGTGTAGTGTTTGCGGCAATTAGAAATACCACTAGAAGTAAAAATATTTGTAACCGCGTCGATTTCTTAAAAAAGTGAATTATAAACATTTTCACAAAATTCTTTCGCATTTTTGGTTCTACACTCTTCATGCTTTCAAAATTCCATCGTTATTTTGTATCGTTTACTTAAAGAATGAATCGTCAGACCAGATTTCGATTCCATTACAACATTATAAGTAGAAATTAGTTAAAATCGGTCATCTATTTGATAGTAGCAATACAATTCTATGAATATAAAGGAAAGTATAGACATCCTTTTTGTAGCAGTTCACTTTTAAAAAGAAAGAGGTTCTCCAGAGCGATGATATAGAGGTCCCAAAAGAATCGCCCACATAATGGTTCCAGAAAGAACTTTGTATTTATTTAAATACGTAACGGACGTCACACATTCAATAACAAGGAATAGATGGTAACGGATTTGAGAAACACCAAACACGCAGGGATTTAAAAGGGCTCTCGCTGCATAGAGTAATGCAAGCTAAGTTCAGGTTTTCTTAATCTGTTACCTGTCAGGTAGCGTATCGTACATTAAAGATTTCTTTAATTTTCCATCCCTTTATAGGAAGTTTTTTCAAAACACCAAGAACTAACTTCATATGTGAACAATCCTTCTCAGAATGAAATGGTGCTTTGTCAAGAAATGGAACTCCGAGGAACAACACAGCCCAGTGAAGAACCATAAAGTGCCATTAGAGAACCATAGTTTTAAGAGTATACTACAACAGTATAAATATAACTTGTTGAAAGTAAGCAGTAGTAATACGACATTATATAAATTAATAACAGTAAGTCCTCATTTAGTATTGTACAACTTAGAAATGAATTTTAGTAAGTCATCATTTTGGTATAATATGAATAGAAAGTAATTCATCATATCAGTATAGGAGTCCAGCAGTATTTGAATATAAATGAATTAAAGTTTAAGTCTTCCTTCTGGTAGCAGCAGCAGGCTGTCACGTGTACGGAGTTCAAGTTAATTGTGTGTCCAACACGCCGCCACTCAACGGCGCCACGATAAACGTGAATATATTATTGAGTGGAAATGTAAACTAGCTTACCTGGTATCTTAGTGAGAAAAATAAAAAATGTCGGTCAAGTATCTCCCCCACAGGCAGTACTGTAAATACAACAAGAACACCAGTTAAACTGATGCCTTTTTTTTTTTTTTTTTTGTAAATACAGATTTGTTTGCACTTTTGCTAATCCACTATTTTATTTGTATTAAATTGCAGATTTGTGTTTGTTTACTGGAATTCGTTTATTTTATTTGTATTAAATACTCGCTTGTTCTTTTGGCTTACCATTATTATTCCTTTAAATAACATGCCTATTTGTGTGCAGTTTTGCAGTTCATTTATTTTATTTTTATTACATTGCCGAATTGTGTTCATTTTTGCAATTCATTTATCATTTTATTTTTTTAATTGCATTGTGTGTATTTTTTGCATTCCGTTTGTGTACCATTAAGGTTACAGATCGTTTTAACTGCCGCTATATTGCTTGGCATATACAGCAAGCCAAATGGGGGGGCCGCGTTACTTGGCGCACAAGCCGAGCACCGTGTAGTGTTTAATGCCAGCCTGGCATGGTGACTCGTCGGACACGCGATTTGAACTCCAAGTTTATCTGTTCCAAACCCCAGCTTAGTCTTGACAACAGCATCTCATCATATGGACTCGAACACATACTGAATAAACCAACTGTCTCCTATACTTTCTTACACGAATGCTTCTTTACTTTACTGGGTTGTGTTGTTCCTCGTTGATCCTTTGCTTGACAAAACTCCATTTTTTCCTGGGAAGGTTTCTTAAATGGTTTCTTAGTATTTTGAAAAGGCAGATGGACTAAGTAGAAATCGGACACTGACAACTTGAACTTGGTCTTGGTTGTGCAATTAGTGTGCTTTTAAAATCATGAATGTCTTGATATTTTACAAATCCGGTATCTTCTATTTATGATTATTTTTTGGAGCACTTTAATCATATAAGGTACCCTCTAAAACCTTCCTTTATGTTCCATGCCGTTGCTTGACAAAGAACCATTTATTTCTGGAAAGGGTATTTTGAGTATGAAACTGGATCTTCGGGCTTTGAAAAGTTTCCCAATATGTGAACAACACAGAAATATTAATAGGCTACCTAGAAGGAAACTAAGCTATGAGAAAAACCTGACCTTAGCATCTGCTGTGTTGTTGAATGCAGCAAGAGTCCATTTAAAATCGGGAACCCATTGGTATTTCCCACATCTGTTATCATCTGTTTATGCTTATTTTAGGAACCTGTTACTGATAAAAATGTTCATTCTGGAATCCTCATGTGGATGGCTCGTTTAAGAACCAGAAGTTATTCCCCGGTGGCATCGTTCTGAAGAACCACTTTAGCACTTTTATTCTTAAAGACTATAATAGCGGCATTATCCTGTTTGCATTTGTTCTTCACCTGCCTTATGTTCTGTTCATTTAACGATTTTTGCATATAACGGCCTTGATATTTTATTCCAATAATTACAGTGTCCTGTTAATGAGCTCATTTATTTGTTTATTTATTTATTTGTTTTTGTTTTTTTTGGTTTTTTTTTTTGGTAAATGCACGTTTTGGTAGTTCGCTTAAAACGTAAACTTTAAAAATGGCTTAATGTGATGAGAAAGGGGCAGTTTAGCATAATACAACACTGCTGACAGGTCTTGACGTCTATTTACAAGTACATTTGCTTTATCTTCTCCTATCACCGCCCGATGATAGCCGATCGGCGACCGCCTTGCCTAATGCGACTTCGGGGACTGCATGGGGTGCCTTCGGCGCAGGACTGGCGACCTTTCCCTTGATGGGCTCCAGCTGGCCATGACGCTACATTGAAGAATATGAGCCGTGTTAGCGCAGTTGTGAATAAAACTAACGGCTCGCTGTGGCACTTCACTAACTTCTGTGGTTGATCGTACAGAAGCACGACTTGACAAAGAGTAATTTCATTCTGGAATGACTCTTTGTATCTTAAATTGATTATCTGGGTTTCCTAATTTGTGGACAAAACGAAAATATTTAAGATATAGCAGGCTACCGAAAGACACTGACGGGGGAAGAAAACCTGAACTTAGATTATTGTCTTATTGTGTACCGCAATAGTCCGTTTAAAATCAGAAATCCATAATGGCAACGCCCTGAAGAACCGATCTGATGCCTTTATTTTAAAAAGTGAAAATCTTTAAATAAAAGCTTAACCATTCGCTATATTCTTTCTTATCGTTAAAAACATTGCGACAATTTGACACACTCCATTAATCACGGACATACTTTTTCTTTGCTATTTTATTAATACTGGTAGTATTGTAGAGGCAAACAAAACACACAAACGGCAAAATTCAAATTAAACCTCCATCGTTTAGTCCCGCATACACCAGGCAGTACCAGTTAGTGATGATAGGCAAACTCAGACCCCCTTTTAAACTTCAATAAAACACTCTCTTTGCCAATAGCTACAAACCAACGTTAAACACAACCGTCTGAACCCCGACGTAAGAGAAACAATTAACAGTGAAATTTTAGGTACAGCGGCGCAGAGCCTCCTGGGACGTCAGTGCAGTCCCACGCTACAATCTTTACACTTAATAGAAATCGTTAAGAAACGTATTCGGAGCTATTGTACGGTACAAGACGTGAAATTATACAGCGAACCATTGCAGCACTGGAGGATTTCAATCCGTATCCCACAACAGCCATTTAATTTCGGACTTTTTTAGACTTAAATCGATATTTCTTTGCTACATTGTATGCCATAATTAAGAAGAACTCAATTCGACCTAGTGTTGTTATTTTCCTACCTGAAAATTCATTTCTAATATAAAGTAAATTAACCCGTTTAGCGGTGGTCTTTACAAATGCACTTGTTTTAACATCGACACCTGAATTAACGAAGTAATACTAACAGGTGATAATTTGTTTACAATATGATTAGTGTCAATATAACGAATATTAATAGAAATAGTTGAATAATCCCAAGACAATTGATTTCAGTACAAATGAAAAAGTAAATCTTAAATATTTTTAATTAGTAGGTTCTCTTTACAGTTCCTTGTAGAGAAAAGTCAAGCAAAATGACACCTTTTATTGGCTAACAGAAAAAAAA
The DNA here is from genome assembly GCF_016835505.1 of Polypterus senegalus. Taxonomy (NCBI): domain Eukaryota; kingdom Metazoa; phylum Chordata; class Cladistia; order Polypteriformes; family Polypteridae; genus Polypterus; species Polypterus senegalus. The sequence goes on along the minus strand of NC_053165.1, from coordinate 136,481,586 downwards.
TTACAATATGAAAGCTTTCGAGGCAACTCAGGCCCCTTCTTCAGGCAAGATGTAATCTTTACAGTTCCTTGTAATTGATTACCACTTATAAGCACTTTGCACGTTTTTTAGAACAGAAACGCAATAATAAAGCGTCACTTAATCCCAAATAAATAAATAAAATAGCAAGTACAATATCAAACAGTTCTCCCAGTCTGCTGTTTACCCGATCGTGCTGACCTCCTTTGTATGTCGCTTTGGACAAAAGAGTCTGCTAAGCATCCATTCATCCATTATCCAACCCGCTATAGCCTAACTACAGGGTCACGGTGGTCTGCTGGAGCCAATCCCAGCGCGTACACACACACAAGGGACAATTTACCCATCCTGCATGTCTTTGGACTGTGCAGGAAACCGGAGTACCCGGAGGAAACCCATGCAGACACGGGGAGAACACGCAAACTCCATGCAGGGGGGACCCGGGAAGCGAACGCTGGTCTCCTTACTGTCCCACTGCGCCACCCGTCTGCTAAGCAAATAAACGTAAATGTGTAAAAAATGTTTCTGAAAACCCAGCCTCTCTCTACCCTTTCATTTTGTAAGATTGTGTTTTTATTTTATTTCATTTATTTATTTATGTTTTTTTTCTGAAAAATATAAGAATTGATAACATTTATTGCCATTCTTTCCGTATTTGATTATTGCCTTTAATAAACTGACAGAGTAGTTCCGGCTGTTTATCGAGCGAGTGCGCAGACCGCCCGCTAATCCAACTCCGCGCAGCGGGGGGCGATTGAAGGAGTCGGTGGGAGAGGTCGTGAATTAGACGTGAGGACTCGGTGATTATGACCAGCTCTTACAGTAACTGAGTCTTGATACATCCTATGAATTACATTTTTTTAAAGAAAATGTGAATGTGCGAGGAAGCTGAACCTGTACTCTGCCATACTTGTGTCATTTTAATGGCTTTCGTGTATCAGCCTAAAGACAACAATGAAAGCCATTATAGACCACTTTGTTACATTACACAAGGTGTCAAAGATCAAATTAAAAACGCATCCTGAATATATTCATGAACGCACCTCAAATCCGGAACAGTCAAAAGAATATCTGAATATAATTTCACTTTTATCACTAATGGTAGTGGCGGAAAAAGACGATCTGAGCCCCTAACATCTACGTACACAAGTAAAGCAACAAGATGGCAGCTTTAGTCAGGCAATGTGACAGACAAAGGCTCGAAATACAAAAAAAAAAAAAAAACGAAGAGAACACTTTTGGTCGAGGATTTGTTTGTCGTAACCTTCCGATTTTATAATGCAAATAAGCTTGAGGCATTCATAAAGCCGGCCCTCCATCTTCCAAACCCGCTCATCCAGAATCTAACCTGGAGCCTGGCCGCAAACATGCGATACTATTTCTATTCATTCGTTTTCAATTATGAAAATCGAGACTAAAGAAAAATTCTCAATGAGACGCTCTTTAAAACTGTTAATTTGCATTTTTGGATGCCAAACTTCTGCACAAGACGCGCAGTAAGCAGACAGCGCCGTTCCGCTGATTCTATGAATGTTTTCTTCTTCTTAATTTCCAGTCTAGTTCACCTTATGACGTTAATTAAAAATCCATTTTCTCAAAAAGTCATAAAACTTGAATAAACCTTAGAGACGGCGATAAACTGAGCAGTGGAGGAGTAGGCGCACTAACCGAGAGCTCTCCTCTTTAATTATGTATATTTGTTTAATTTTTTATTCATGAATTATGTGCATATCTGTATGCATTATTATTTATTTATTTATTTATTACTCTACCTATCTATTTAGAATTAGATTGACATTTTAATACGTTTTTTTATTCTCACTTTTTAATGTAAAAATCAATATCCATGTTAAACATTAGAGTTAATGTGTTAATGCAGCACTAATTAGTATTTATGTAGTCTAATACATAAGATGGATGTCCTGAATTTTGTAAATCTAGAGGAACAATATTTTCTTATTATTCTTGTAGCGACTGCCTACACACATTGAAAACTAATGGCTCCTTAATGGCACTTTAGGGTTCTTTACTGGGTTGTATGGTTCCTCGTAGTTCCATTGCTTGGGTAATTCATTCTGGAACAGGTTCTTTGCATACTTAATACTTAAAAAATAACTTCATAATGTTTAGGAAAATACATCTTGGATGTGTTGTAGGCTACCTAACAGGACACTATAGGAAAATCCAGACTTGCTGTGCTATTGTACGTATGCAGCAAGAGTCCTTTTAAAATTGGGACCCTTTGGTATTTCCCAGATCTGTTACTATTTATTCACAGTTATTCACTCCTCGGGGTCTGTTACAGATCTATAAATAATAAAAGTTCTTTCCGGGGCCTTTAACCTACTCTACTTTCTTAGCTATCTCTCCCACTTTTTGTTGTTCCTCTGATTGTCTCATTTCTCATTCTGTCCTTTTTTGTGACTCCACACATCCACCTTAACATTCTCTTTTCTGCCACATCTGAAGTTCTTCACCTGCTCTCCCTTTACTGCCCCCATGTCTCATCTCCATATATCATTGCTGCTTTTACCACTGCCTTAAAAACCTCACCTTTAATCTTCGCCTTAATCCTTCGATCACACAACACTCCTGATACCTTCTTCCAACTGTTCCATCCACAATGCACTCTTTGGGTTCTTTCACCATGTAGTTTACCATCTCGGGCTACAACTGATCCTCGATTTTTAAATTTATCCACTCCTTTCAATAGCTAACCCTGCCTGCTAACTTCTGATCCCTGATCATCATGCATTCTGTCTTCTTCCTATTTATCTTCAGTCCTCTGCCTTCCAAAGCCCTTCTCCATTCTTCCAACTTCCTCTCCAGTTTCTCTCTTCTGGTGCCACACAACACAATATCATCAGCAAATACCCTGCACGAGGGGGGATTGATCTTTAATCTAAAGGCTCAACACATCCATAACCAGATCAATGAGGTAAGATCTTAAAGAAGAGACATTATACTTTAAAAACCTTATTTTTACTTTAGCTATTATTTAATATTGAATTACACTATACCATTAAAATTTTTTTAAAACTCCTTTTCATACAGAAGACACCCAAAAATTTAAAGCAATGTGGACTAAGGTCACTCCCGTGGTCCCTCCAGTAGCCAAGGGCCCTGAAGCTCATTAGTTTCTGGGTAGATCCCAACCCAGCTGTCATGTCCTGCTAGGTGGCCTACCATACATCGAAGATTTCTGTGTTGTCCACAAGTTAGGAACCTTTTCAAAGCGTAAAGAACAAAATTCATAAGCCAGGAACCCTTCACAGAATGATATGGTTCTGTGTCAGGCAGTGGTCCTTAGAGGAAAGCACACAGCAACCCACCATTAAGGAAGCCTTCATTTTATGAGTGCTGTTTTGGCAACTGATTTGTCTCACAATGCACACGACTCCAATTCATTGCAAAGAATTCACTCGACGTTCTTTTCTGTAGAAGAACATAATGCTATTAGGTTCGTAAATTTGGAACTGAATTTGAAATTGCACACAAAAATACGGGACCTGATAAATATTAGAGTTTTACTTTATTTAATTATGTGATTTTTAAATTACTGGGAAATACTTGAATGATTTAGAGATGCTTTTGAATGTTTTATTTGTAAGTCATTTTAAAATAGCCCTATACTGTAACCATTGATTTGTGTTTTGTTACACGAAGGCAGAATCCATTAACAACGCGAACAAAGAAGGAGCTAAATTCTGGATGCGATGCCAGAGTATCGTTTGGCATGTGCTCTCTTAGGGAAAAGTGCCAAAGGAAATCGGCAAACTCCACACCACAAAAACACGTCTGAGTTGAATAGATTTGGTTTCCAAGCCCCTGGAATGCTGGTAACTCTAGCTGCTATGCCACCATGAAAAATGTGTAAGTAACACTGAATTAGCAGATATTTTATATAGTTACATTTGGCAATGTCCATAAAAGTTTGTAATTTAACATTCTGTAAAATAGCAATATTGGTAAATGTAAAATAAAATGCATTGCTATGTAATGGTACACCACTGGCTCTCATTGTCATGCCACTACCGATGAGTGAAACAGGCAAGTTTCAATTCGCAAAGTCAAGTCAAGTCAAGTTGGGGAGCATGCACTGGCACAGCATGTTGCCGCACCCACTACACGTCGAAACAGCTCGGGATCCAGGTTGGCAACCCCCCAGGCAGACACACGGTCCAGTCCTACCCTCCTGAAATGACCCTCTCTCTGCCGCAGCCAGGTGTTACATGGGTGACCCCTTGGCCTGGTCCAGCTACTCGGGTCCCCAACAATGAGGATCTTATGAGCTAGGTCACCCTCGGGGAAACACGCCACATGGTCGTAGTGCCGTAACTGACAATCCCTTTCAATGCAGGTAATGTGCCTCATTCGGGACTCCATGAGCAACCGCTCATTCAACACAAAGTCCAACCAATGGAACAAAAGGAGTTCAGTCTTCATATCAGGTCAGTGGATAGCGTCCATGTCTCGCAACCATATAGTAAGACAGGAAGCACCAGGACTCTAAAGACTTGGACCTTCATCCTTTTGCATAGATATTGAGAGCGCCACACACCCCTTTCCAGCGACCTCATGACCCCCATGCTCTCCCAATCCGTCTACTGACTTCACAGAAAGAGTCACCAGAGACATGAATGTCACTGCCAAGGTAGGCAACCCTCTCGCCATGCTCCTCAAACAGAGATGCTCCCCACTTCTTTGTCCAACACCCAGTCCATACAAGCATTGAACAGAGTAGGAGCAAAAACACACTCCTGACGAACCCCAGAATCAACTGGGAAAAACACAGAGGTCCTGCCTCCACTCTGCACAGCACTCACAGTACCAGTGTAAAGGCCGGCCATGATATCCAGCAGCCTCGAGGGGATCCCGCGAACATTCAGGATGTCCCACAGGGCAACTCGACCAACTGAGTCGAACACTTTGTGAAAATCGGCAAAAGGCTGCAAAGAAACTCTGCTGATATTCGCGTTTGCGCTCCATGAGAACCCTCAGTGCCAGGATGCAGTCGATGGTAGACTTCTTAGGTGTTCGCCAAACTGACACAAATTTGTTAAGCTTTCAAATTTGTAAATGCAAAACAACAACATTTATTTCTATAGCACATTTTCATGCAAACAATGTAGCTCAAAGTGCTTTACATGATGAAGAAAGAGGAAAAAAAGACAAAGTTAGAATTAAAACAAGAGAACACTAATTAACATGGAATAAAAGTAAGGTCCGATGGCCAGGGAGGACCGAAAAAACAAAAAAACTCCAGATGGCTGGAGAAAAAATAAAATCTTCAGGGGTTCCAGGCCATGAGACCACCCAGGCTCCTCTAGGCATTCTACCTAACATAAATGATCCGTCCTCATTGTATTCAGGGTTCTCATGGAAGGACTTGATGACGACGGTCACATGGACTTCTGGCCTTTAATCCATCAATGTAGGGACATCATGGCGCTTTGATCAGGTGGTGATGGCGCATGAAAAGGTGTTTTTTTTTTTCTTGCAGGGGTCGGGGGTTCAAGTTTTTTTTTTGTTTTTTTTCCAAGGATGGGGTATAAAAAGAGCAATACTGCTCCCTAAAGCCTCATTCACACTTCTGCTTTACATGTCCTTTCCTGCAGCTGTACCAAATCAGGAAAATCAATTCCATTAATGTCTCCTATTCATATCTTTAGTACATTTTTTCAAAAACATGACATACTGAATATTTTCCACAGTGGGACACACTAGTGATGAGCGAACCCCACTGAGTTTGGAATCTAGGAAATGTTTGAGATCTTCGAAGTCTGCAAAAGGCATCAACGTCGGTGGAGTCGGAGGAGCTGAACTAGTTTTGAGTGGATTATAATAAACTACGCCATTGTGACCAAAATGTGATCTGTGCTGTGAGGCAGCAGTACCAACCACTGAGCCACTGTGCCTGAAACAACAAAAGATGCAGGCGCATGATAACCACAAAGAAACTACAACAAATGGCCACAAACTAGCAATAAGGAAATAATATAAATACAAAATGTATGTTGTGGTCGAGGAAAGGACTGCAAGTTCCACAAGGAAATGTTGGGGCACAAATATGGTCATCCATATTTAATCAAACTAAACGAAATAAACAAAAAATGGCCTCTGTGGGTACATAGAGCAGCAGAAAGGTCCAAAGTTCCCAGAGAAGCCGTCAGGATTTGTAATTCCCAGAATTTCAGTCAGCCAGTCAAGGGCTCTGTGCTATGGTGCGTTGTATTCAGAATGGAATGCCTCCTTCAAGTAGCTGTGGTTCATAGTTGGTGCATCAGAAGGGGCAGAGAGACCTCTTAGGCCATCTTCTCAATACTGCGGAGAAAAAAAGAAGAGGACAAAGTTGGTGCCAGCAGCAGCTCTCAACCAGGGGTGGTAGTGCACACCTCAGATGAGCCTGGAGTGTGGTCCATTGATGCACATGTGTGACAAAACATATATATGTGTGTATATTGTGAGACGCGTTAAGACGCCCCAGTGTCAAAACGCGGGTGATGCCTTTGTGGAGGGTTCTTTGTCCACCACGATGCAATGAGCCACAGCCCTGCCACGCAACACATCCATCAGCCAATGGTTGATGCGGGCAACACTCTAATTTAGCCACTGACCTGGCCGCTTTTTCTTTTCTGTCTCCTCCACTATAGGACAACTCGATCTCAGCAGGACTATCTGTTCCTGAACTGAAGAAGGGAGCCAAGGCAAGACGACCAATAACGTCACTGCTGGTTTGCTCTGTCTGTGTGAAGTGTTCAATAAATACCCTTGCTGTTCGTGTTTTGAATTGAATAAAGCTGGTTTTCCCGAAGCCCGTGGATTCTGCCTTGTTTTTCGGGGGCAAGACATGCTTTTGCAAAGCCCATACCAAATGGTATATAACGGAGAGATATGCATTGCACTTGTCATTCCAACAGATGGTGCATCACAAACATTAACCCTGCTTTTGCAAATCCCATATCAAATGGCATATAACAGAGAGACATGCATTACACTTGTCATTCCAACAGATGGCATAACAGAAGACGGTATAGTAATGCATTTTATTACTACTACTGTTTGTGAAGTGTCATCTGTTGGAATGATAAATGTGATACATTTCATTATTACATGCATTACAAAATACCGGTACATTCCAATAGGTGGTACCCTGCAAAGGTTAACACCAAGGTCTACACTAATTATTTTGATTTAAACCTGTCTTAGAAGGACAGACCAGTGAGAATTGCTGATAAAAATAATTTTCATTCAGACCAACACGTTCCTGAGGGATATCACTGCAAATGTAAATGCTTAGTATAAGCTTTAGTAATGCTGAGGAAAATGCATTCTCCATAATAGGTGTGGCATAAGGAAATGAAAGGATTAGACAGTATGAATGGCCACTTAAATTGGTAAAGTAGTCAAAAAATAATGAATGTGATTTATTTACTTTGTCTTCAATACATTTGTTTAAATAACATTTCAAAGGAGCACCACACTTTAAAATATATACTTCTAAATGAGTTTGAAAATTGTTCAGTATATCCAAGTTTTCACTTAACAATCCAGCAAACCGAGTACAAAAGTTAAGCAGTGTAGCTAAATTATAGCTAGAAAATGACACGCTGTTTGTATTTTATATGGGTGATAAGATAAGTCTACATGAAGAATTTGGCAAACAATCCAAAGATTTAATGCTGCTGACTGACTGTGCGCTGAACACACAGGTCTCTGCTCCACAGCCTGTCTCACCATTTTGATATTTTCTGGTGTTCTTACAATTCTCAATGGTTCAATACACATGTCCTTCACACTAAAAGCAGACTGATATTGATCGCTTTAAGATACAAGAAGGAATTCTTTCTCACTGATGCATGTTAAATTTAATTCCAAATCTTCTTTGCACCTCTGTCAAAGATTTAGATTCAATGAATGCCATTAGAGTCAACACAAGCTGAGGCTCTGACCAGTTGTCCATGGCCACTGATACTGCATTTAGCATACAGCACTGCTGTGGTTCTCCACACACCTCCAGCCTATTAGCCCACTCGTCTCGACGCCTTGAAAACCAAGTCATTGTCGTGCTGAAAGATGAGCCCCCCCACCCCAGTCTGAGGCAGCATGCAGTCTGGAGCAGGTTTTCTTCAAGGAGCTCTTTGTATTTGGCAACAATCATCTTACCCTCAATTCCAAGCAGTCTCCTCTTCTTGACACTGAGAAGCACGACCAACAGCATGATGCTGCCACCACCATTTTTCACCATAGTGATGGTATTAGGGAGGTGATGAGCAGCACCTGCTTTTCACTACACATGGTGCTTGGTGTTCTGCCCTCCTGCTTTAAACTGTCAGATGCCTTTTATTTCATCAAACTACTCAACCATAAACTCCTGATTGAAGGAGTGCTGCTGAGATGGTCGTCCTTCCAACAGGTTCTCCCATCTCTGCACATAATTTTTTTGTCTGTTAGAGTAACCATTGGCTTCAAAGTCCTTCTTGCCCAGTTAGTTTGTTTGCCCAGACGGTCATCTCTAGGAAGAGTCCTGATGGTTCCAAACTCCTTCCATTTCACAATTATTGAGGCAACTGTGCTCCTGGGAACACTCAGACTTTAGAAATGGTTTTATTTCCCTGCCCTGCCCTGATCTATACCACATTATATTTTGATCACAGGGGTCTACTGTACAGAGAGTTCTTTGGACTTCATGGCTTGGTGTGAAATGTGGGACCTTCTAAACACGGGTACACACGTGCCTTGCTAAACGATAGCCAGTCATTGCCATTTGCCTCATCTGGACTCCGATCAAGTCCAAGGCCCACCTCAAGAAGAATTAAAGCAAACAGGCCGCACTTGAGCACAATTAGGAGTGACACAGCAAAGGGTCCTGAATACTTCTATGAGCAAGAGATACATGGCACACTTCTTCTTTTTGGTAGATAACTGAAAATCCCTCTCTACAATTTTAGTAATAAGTATTCAGATCTTTTACAATTCACATTATGTGCTGTTCTGTCAAGACTCAATTCACGCATCTTCGGAGTTATTCATGATATACATTTCAATTAGTTTAATACGTGGGACCTCCTAAAACTGTCATTAGCAAGAGAAGCATGCAAAGACTTCTTTGGTATTTTACCAGCAATCACATACCCCAAAGTTGTCTTGAAATGAAAAACAAATTAAAATCCTGTGTTGTGCTCATTTCTGTGGTGGACACATTTTTCCAAGGAGTCAATCAACGTCAATCAACCAGTCTCATTTATTGGGTAATTCAATTTAGTATTTAACAATATTTGGAATGTGAGATAACACTCAGCCTCAATGAAGAAAACCTGATTGGCAGGCTATAGAGCTTTTGAGCTGAAATCATAAACCAAAACTTTTCATTCAGCTACTATGTAAAGTTTTCTTTGCCTTCAATTATTTATGTTGAAATTTACATGGCTGAACTGCTGTGATTTGTGGCAGAAAATTAAATCTTATGATGTAACTTACGTTCTTGGCCCTTGAATTTTCTTGCACACAGGAGACTTGCACAAAATTGACTCAGACAACATTATGAGTCACACACTAAAAATGTTATGCCTCCTTTAAATTAAAAAAACCTTCTATCATAAATCCATCCATCCATTAATTTATTTTTCTGGAGCCTTGCTCTGAAGAATAGGTAGATGGACATGAAAGGTATTATGTGATAGATAGATAGATAGATAGATAGATAGATAGATAGATAGATAGATAGATATGAAAGGTGCTATATGATAGATAGATAGATAGATAGATAGATAGATAGATAGATAACGTCACACACATGCACATGGGTAGCAGCTTAAAGACTCAGATAATAGTAATTTCCCACCTGAACACCAGAGGGCACTGTTAATTGATACCTTTTCTCTTCCTCTCATTGCAGACCAGAGGACTGACAACCTTAACATCTCTGACATCACTTCCAGTGTCCACCTGCCTAGACCCGCCTCTTCCTGCCAGGAGACCATATTTCTAGAAACTCTTGAGGCTGTCTATTCCTGAGACTCACATCTACATTACGTTTATTTATTTTTTTCTGTAACACGTTTATAAACCTGAATTTTATTTGATGATATGGGTTTATCCTTAGGGTGCCCCAAAACTTTTTCTTTGTCTCTTATATTACAATAGATAGATAAAGGGATAAATAGATAGATAGAACTGAAGAGTGCTATATGATAGATAGATAGATAGATAGATAGATAGATAGATAGATAGATAGATAGATAGATAGATAGATAGATAGATAGATAGAACGAACTCAAGAACAATATATGATAGGTATATGAAAGGCAATATATGGCAGATAGATATATAATCTAAAATTATAATTATATAATTACCAGTAACGGCGCTTTGCATGATAACGTGCAGTGAATACACTTGACTTGACCATTCCTAGTTTTCAGACTCTTTCTCTGTACGTTTAGCATTCATTTACTCAGAGGTTGATGCACTTGCTACTTCCTGAGCAGCTCTTCTTTTCTCCACTCTAGCAGCCCACTTCTTCTCTTCTTTCGTCGTCATCTTTTCAGGTTAAAACTGATTAAGACAGTGTTTGTGTTGCAATTACTTAATACGTTTTCCTTAATTTTTCACTTAAGCTGGCACTTAAGTCTTCATTCTGCCTCAAAAATGATTTAAGATATGAAGAGGTAGGAGAAGTAACGGCGTAGGTGGTAGGGACGAGAACGGTGCCCATACACACGGGCCGCACGGCTGCCCTGCTGGCCACTGCAGAGAGTCGATTCTACAATAAATTAAATAAAAATAAAAAAGGAATAACCTTGGAGGTCAATCATTACTCCAAAAGCGGATAGTAGACATCACGTAGTATATGTGTACCAAATTTCAGATCAATAGTTCAAATGGTTTGTGAGCTTCAGGTGATTCCTGGACAGATAAACGGACAGCCATGGTAGCATATTATATAAGAAGATAAAATATTATAACAAATCAACCTTCCAAACACACAAGAACTTCTGGCTTGGCTAATAAGAGAGTTGCTGCTGCCATCTTGTAACAGGCTTGTAGGTTGGCAGTAATCTGCCCAGTTGTACCACAGGTTTACATTTAAAGGCATTAAACATTTGGACAGAGAAGGTCCAGCTTGTTGTGTCCACAAATAGAACATGGTGGTTCATTCCGATGTTCCTCTGGTTGAAGTCTCCAGCATTCTAGACTCATAATGATTGCTTCATTAGAGTGTTTTTAACAGAGTAAGTCATTTCTATTGCTAAGTTAACAAACATTAATCAAGATGGTGTAACTTATATCCCCAGACATTAATGTGGATGGATTTGTTCTATATTTCAATGACAGCATTACACATTTTAGTTCTAATTGTAATATTAGATATTTGTCACTGGATTTTAGCTTTGGATTTCAGACTGGCTTTATTTATTTAAGGGTTGCCTACTCTTTTAATTTTGAATTTTTGTAAATAAGTCTTCAAAGTATAAGGAAACTTTGTTTTTATCATTTTAGCCACAGGTTTGATGGTTCCTCTTTTCTTGTACAGGCCAAAAACCCTGCTTGTAGAATTTGGATATGGGTCCAGGCTGCTTTGGTTATTAGGCCACACCTGAAGCTCTGCAGCCTAGCTAATTACAATCTGTGTCTCCATGCTCTCCTTGAAGGACTCATTTTAAAGCAACAGCTGGGATGTTGTGATTTGAAAACTTCTGTTATCTCAGCCCTTTATCTCTGTCTCCTTGTTTAAATGGACAGGTTGAACTCTTTCAATTGTTCGTAGCTCGTGCAATCCTGGAATAAATCAATTCAAACTTCCCTGGACTTCTCCAGCACTCCTATGCTTACTGTATATAATATGAAGACCAAAACTCGTAGTACTCCAGATGACTCCTTGCTAAAATGTTATATCACTTAAGTATAGAATTTAACTCAATTCACATGAGTGAAAATCACTGGACGTGTCAGATTTAGGGACTGACCTTTTTCTGACATGTCAATAGTGTGCCACCTAACACAGCCGGTGACTAGTGCTGGCGCTTGGTTATTTTGGGTCCTAGGCCCATTTTATTAGTGCACCAACCAACTGTTCAGTAACTTAGGGGTTTTACCCCCCTTATGATCTGTGCCCTAAGCAAATGCCTACTTCACTTTAATGGTGGCACCAGCCCAGCTGGTGCTATACGATGTGTTAACAGATACAGTGAGATCAGGTGCAATCTGTCCATTTTTCTTTTTCCCATTCTGTTGTGGTACATAAAACATAAGACATTACTATATACAGATGAGCTTCTTTTCAGTTTAAGAGGTCCACAACACCCATGTTCCTTATTCCTCATCGCTGCATTATACGTATGAATAGCACTTCCAGGTGAGCATTCATTGGTCGTCAACTCTCATGCACACAGAGCCCACTAAAGCCAAAAACTGTTAGTTTGTCTGAAGGAGTCGTGATAAAACATATTAGAGGTGCATGGCAGTTGTGAACGCTGGCCCGGACACACACAGACGGACAACATATTTTCAACCCACACACTGTTTATTTACACTATTTACAATATAAAAGTCCAGTGCACACTCACAACCCCAGTGCCTTCTCGCACTGATTTCCCCAATGTCCAGGCCCACAGTCTCTTGTGCCTTCCTGGCCGCCTCCTGTCCTCTCTCAAGCTTCGCCAACACTGCCTCTCGACGTCCACCACTGACTGGAGGGAGGCGGCCCCTTTTATGGGAAGCCGGATGGGTCCCAGCTGCTTCCCGGCACTTAGCGGTGGCCACACCCCTGTGTGGCAGAAGTGCCGGCTGCGCACTCGGAAGCCGTCCGTGTCTCCCGGTCGTCTTCCCCCCGGCACTTCCTGGTGTGGCGGAAGTGCCAGGCTCCTGGGATAAACAGGCACTGGGGCGCCGCCTGGCGGTGGCCACGGGTCCCTACAGGGGTGGGCTTCAAAGCCCCCTACCCGAGGCCCCCGCGTAACCAGGACGGACGCCCCCACTCGGTCTGGAGGAAGCACACGCCCTCCTCCGGTCCTCCAAGGCGTCCTGGCCGGGCTCCATCCCCGGCCAAAGACCACACGGGGTAAACCGGCATCGGGGCGCCGCCTGGCGGTGACCACGGGCCCCTACAGGGTAGGGCTTCCATGCCCTCGACCCGTGGCTCCCAACAGAACCAGGACGGACGCCCCCTCGCGGTCTGGAGGAGGCACAAGCCCTCCTCACGTCCTCCTGGAGCCCGGCCGGGGACCACACAGTGTACAGATTTTATACTAAACACAGTGTGATCAGGGCTGGTGTGGGGTTAGGTGCAGCCCTAGGATGTTGATCGGGGGATTGGTGGAGCACACTTCATGCGCCAGCTCCCTCATTAGCATTCTGGGGTGCAGGATTAGGCACCTGCAAACACTGAAGGAATAAAAGGTGCCTAAGAGGAAGATTGATAAGAAGAAAACAAGAAAGAAAGGTCGAGAAGACTGCAGGTTAAAGGAGGAGTAAGAAATGTGGTAGAAATCAGCATGTTAATTATGGAAAGTTATCCTCTAAAAGGACAAATCTGATAAATCCTTTTAGTCAGTAATCAGGCAGGAGAAAGGCTTGTCCACGTGCGTCATTTATTTTACCCGCAGCACTAAGCAAAGGAGGGAGCTTTCTTATAGCAGTCTGTTAAAGCAGGAGGAGAATGGCCACAGAACAAAAGCAGAAGCTCGTACTTACTGATACTGTAAATGAATTCACATAACTGTGCTGATTAATGCTTACATTTCATATTCTGATTGGTTAAAAGACATGAGGTGTTTAGCACAGCGCATAACCAGCCTAAATAAGACTTTCTCCATTCTATCCTTGTTCTTCAATATCTCTTAGTTTAGGTATTACCTTTCAAATCTCTTTCTATGTGACAACTGTCCTGTTGTTCATTATTATTATTTATTATTTATTATTTACAGGACATCTTATCATAAGCACGACAAAGAGGTACACAAAAAAAAAAGGTTTGGGGCAGCCAACTGTATATTGTTCCTGGCTGCAATGGATAATTGTAAGATGCAGATTTGTACAGGTTCAGGTCCACAACTGAACTGATTTGCCGGCACAAAGATGGCGGCTTTAAAGGTGAGCGGAGAAAGTGACATCATCACTGGGGCCGAAACCAGAAATGATTTCATTGGGTCCAGAACCAGAAGTGGCGTCATCTGAGCCAGGCGGAATTTCCCGTAACTGGTCTGCAGAGAAGTGAGAGAAAGAGTTGGTGCACTCCATCACCTACTGGTCTGGCATGGAGTTACACTCCTTCAGGCTTTGTGTGACAATCTGCTGATCTCTTAGCCATAAATTTGGTGTATTACATCAACCTTCTCCTGGTACATTCTTGTCTTTGTTGTTCACTTGACCTTTATCTGGGTTCCTGAACAGGTTTCTGACATTTATTGACCCTTTATGCTATTTCTTTAAGATTAATTCTATATTTTTATATGGAAAGTATATCAAATCACTTTATCGTGAATGACTGTTATCCCCAAGTCTAATTTTTCTTCCACAGAAAGAGTCTCAGAAGGATTGTGTGAGAGCCGGTGCTCTATGCAGAGGAGGCAGGCCTTCTGTAATGGCCCTAATAGGAGTGAGTGGATGTGCAAGGATGTTCCTTCCAAGCACCCTAGGAGAAGAAGCAACCAGCCACTCCAAGATGGCTCCCAAAGATGCCGAGAGAATTGCAACAGTGGGAAAGGAGCAAAGTATGCAAGCCAGATGAGGGATGACTGTGCCTGTCAGTGGACGTCTCCTGTTGTAGAGCAGACCTGAGCGGTGAGTAGCAGGGACATCGGCTTTAGAAAGGACCGCAAAGGCTTATAATAATTTTTAAGGAGCAGATCCTGCACACTTTGACCTGGATTCTAACTTGTGTGGATTTATTTATTTAATTTTGATTGTCTGTTTCTATGGCACATTTATTGATTTATTTATTTGATGATTTTGCACCGTGTTGAGAATAAAAGCATGAAGCACTGATTTGCACCTACCCTTGCTTGTTATGTGCCCTCCTTGCCCAGCTCATCATCGGAGATGACTATTAACAGCCAACATTTGCAGTCAACATGGGCTAAGACACAGGACTTGCTGGAGGGAATCATTGGGTGTTTCAGACTAGATGACTGCCCGTCACGGGAGCGTATCTCCAACTCCCATAAATGAAGGCTACAACTGAAAATCGCTGAAAATCATTCATTCACATTCAAAAAGAAGTTGCCTTAGCACTGATACTCAGAAGACAGGAGTGCTTAGACATGAACGTTTAGATCAGAGATGCCACATTAGCAAAGAGCTATAAAGGTAAACTGTGTTATATTTCCATATGTGCAGCTAGCATATTCAGTATGAATGCAAATGTTTGAAGTAAAAGTTACGATGCAAATGACAATGGGTAAGTTTGCTTTATAGGAGTAATATGTGGACAGCATAGGAAAACAAGTCCAGAGAGTTTGACTAGAGAAACAAATCATATGAGGCCATTTTCATGCAACATGCTTTTCTAAATGGGTGAGTGTGTGTTTGTCAGGGGGTGCTGGCTGGTGTAGGGGTGATATGCTGAGAAGTGTCAGGCTTCTGATGAGTACCGTGAAGGTGTTCAGCCCGGCTGATAGGGATGCATACACTAAAAACAAAAAACATTTCCACCATGGTGGAGGCTATTACAAAGGAGCACAGCTCTTTATTGTTTGCCTGTTTTCCCACCTCATGGAAAATATGAGCCCGAAATAGCTTCCACTAAAGTTTAAAAAAGCCCCTCTCCAAGCTTGCGAGAGGAGGACTGAATGCCTGACCCCTTCTAGGCAGATTAGCAGCTCCTCTCTTTCTTCTTTTCCCTAAAAGGGATGCACTGTCATTTTTGTTTTATCTAAAGCAGTGACTCACTTGAGCAGCAGAAGTGTTTTCTCTCAGCCACTCGCCAGATGTGGGAGTGAGAATGTTTATGATAGGCTTTTTAACATTTGTAACAAAAAGTTAAGATAAAGAAGATTTTTTTATATTACTATTAACATTTTGAGAGAACCAATATTCCTTACTGCCATTCAGTTGTTCAGTTGTGGCTCTTAGTCCCAGGCCTAAAATTCAGTTTTATTATACAGAATCATTTCAAAGGAGCACCCATTTTAAATGCGTGTCTCGGTTTTGTTGTCATTTGTTCATTTTCCAAACCCGGTCAGATAGCCTCTCTATGAAAATGTTAAGTCAAGTCAAGTTTCCTGTGTGACCAGAGGTAGCTAATGAGTCCAATACTTGGGCTGCAAACCTTGGGGCAATGGGAGAAGGAGGGTCATCTTAGTGGAGACTTCTGCAAACTTGCATTCTCCTCCCTCAATTTCCATTGCTAACCTTTATCTGTGCCATTTGGGAATCTTTAGGTTTCAAAATCAAGTGCCTGTTCAACAGTCCTATTCAATTACTTATATTGTTTCTGTACACCTCAGAGTTCATTGTGCCACTGCCATCAGCAGTTCCATCATCAATGAAGAGAAACTGTGGCAGCCAAACATGCCCAAGCTATAACACCACAGCACCATTTTTAACAGATGAGGTTGCCATCACTCTGATCAGGTTCATCTTTGTCTTGTCTGCTCACAAAACCTTTTCCCTGAATTGTGCAGGATCTTTGAAATCCTTTTTAAAAAACTGTAATCTGGCCATCCTGTTTGTGTGGCTAACTACTGGTTGTCATCTTGCAGTGTGGCCTTTGTACAGTCGTGGCCAAAAGTTTTGAGAATGACACAAGTATTGGTTTTCACAAAGTTTGCTGCTTTAGTGCTTTTAGATTTTTTTTGTCAGATGTTGCTATGGTATATACTGATGGATAATTACAAGCATTTCATAAGTTTCAAAGGCTTTTCCTGACAATTAGATTAAGTTTATGCAAAGAGTCAATATTTGCAGTGTTGGCCCTTCTTTCTTTTCCAAGACCTCTGTGGTTTGCCCTGGCATGCTGTCAATCAACATCTGGGCCAAATCTTGACTGTTGGCAGCCCATTCTTGCATAATCACTGCTTGGAGTTTGTCAGAATTTGTGGGTTTTTGTTTGTCCCTCTTGAGGAGTAACCACAAGTTCTCAATGGGATTAAGGTCTGAGGAGGTTCCTGGTCATGGACCCAAAATTTCGATGTTTTGTTCCCCAAGCCACTTATCATTTTTGCCTTATGTCCTGGTGCTCCATCATTCTGGAAAAGACATTGTTCATCACCAGACTGTTCTTGGATAGTGGGGAGAAGCTGCTCTTGGAGGATGTTTTGGTACCATGATAATAAGGATTCTTCTGTCATCAGCAGTTGAGGTCTTCCTTGGCCTACTAGTCTCTTTGTGATTACTGAGCTCACCAGTGTGTTCTTTCTTCTTAATGATATTCCAGACAGTTGAATGAGATCAACCTAAGGTTTTACCAATGTCTTGCATGGTTTTGTTCTTGTTTTTCAGCCTTGTAATGGCTTCTCTGACTTTCATTGGCACAGCTCGTGATGTCCTGTTGAACAACAGTAACTACAGATATCAAAGCAAGCTGAAGTATCTGATGAAGCAACAAAACCCACCTGAGTCATTGCAAACACCTGTGACACCAATTGTCTCAGATACTATGGTGCCCTGAAATGGGGGATCATATAAAAGTGTTATCATTTCTACATCATGTGACCGGGGTAAGTCAAGAAAAAATGTGTTTTTGTCCCAAACATTATGGAGGACATTGTATATCTTCTTAGAAAAATGCATGTCACATATAGAGAGCACCCTAATATAATTATGTTCTTGAATAAGAATACCCAATGAAATAATCAGGGTACTAGTTTTACCTCAAAACTATATATGTATTTCAGGTGGGTGATAAGCACACAATACCACCTATAGATTGATAGTTTGGTTAATCATTTTAACAAGACATTAAAAAAGTGATCCAGATGATCAGGACGCATTGTTACCATTTTTACTTTTACATACTGAAAAGTACCACAAGGATCAAACCAGCTCTAACCCTTGAAGCTTTGCATGTGCGTCATATAAGACAGCCACAAGGATCAGTTAGGTTCTTAGCTTTGAATTAGAAGATGAGAGATGAACTGCTCCACAGGGCCTTGGTTAAAAATGCAATGAAAGTTTTACCTTCTAGCTGACTTAACTGAGAGGCATAGAAATGACCTTTTATTAGAAATAATAAAGAAGAAATGAAACCAAAATAACATACAGTTCTAGGCTGTAGGGACTGTGGGATTTCAGTATTCCTCCCATGTGCATTTGATTTTCTCCCAATTTTGCCACTTCCTCCCACAGTCTGAAAACATGCAGGCTAAATTAAACTGCACCCTGGAGGCTTAACTGACTTTTTTTAGTCTCCACCTCACTACAACCCAAGAGTACAAGCAGCGCTGATGAGTATGTTTGTGAACTTTAATTTATCATTTTGAACAATATTTAGTACAATAGTGTTTGATTTCTTTTAAAAACAGAAACATTGTTTATGAATTTCAAGCAAAGGTGAATTTGTTATAGCTGTTGTCATTTATGTGTATCTGTGGATCATTCTCAGGACTCCTCTAAGCTATGCAGTACCACCTCGGGGTGAAAGAGGGCGCTGTCGCTAACCATGGCTTCTGCTTTTCATCCAGTAACACTGAGAAGACACCCCCGGAGGACATTTGACTCCGCCCCTTCCAGTTTTTCCATAATAAAATATGAGCAGAGCACAACAACGTTTCAATTATCTCAACTTGACCCCATCAGCGGCTAATTTGTTGCTATCATTTTGTTGGCTTTTCTCCTGTAATTTTCGTTATTATTTGGAAGAAGTAATGGGGACTATTGATTTGGCGCCCCAACATTCCTGTGCTTGGAACTTGCAATTCTTCACTCGTCCACACTGTCAATACTTTAACAAGTCATCTATATATATAAAGTAGAGTTGGGATCCGATAGACTGTGTTTGTGGAGGGAAGGAGAGTTAAGGTGGGTGTGGGAGTCACGTGATCATCTCCCCTCCCATTCACCTCATTTAATTCACTTCATTTCGTTCCGAGTGAGCTCCGCATCTGAAGCGGTCTTGCCGTTCTTTTTCCTTAGTATTTAGTCCTCTCTCCTTTACTGATTTATATAAATGAGAGTTGGTATCCCAGAGACTGTGTTTGCAGAGGGATTGAGAGTTAAGGCGGGTGGGGGAGTCACGTGATCATCTCCCCTCCTATTCACCTCATTTCATTCACTTCAATTCGCGCCGAGCTGAGCTCCGCGGCTGATGCGATCTTGCCGTTCTTTTTCCTTAGTGTTCAGTCCTTTCTTCTTTACTAATTTACTGTTTAGTACACGCGGTACTTACACAGTCACTCATAAAAGAGGAGATGACTCCGTGCAAGGAATGGGTATTGAAACTACCTTGCAAGACATGCAATCAACGAGACAATTAAACGGGTCTCAAGAGAGGTCTTCTAGGATGGAAAAAAAGCGCTTTTTGCAAAAACCAGGCTATTAAACGAATCTCAACAAGAAACAACTTCTACGTTAGAAAAAAAAACGATTCACTCCCAAAATCAGGCGGTTAAACGAATCTAAAGAAGACAGGATTTCTAGATTAGGAAAAAGACAATTGGCTGCCGAAACGAGCTGGTTAAACGTGCAGCGAAGCACGCCAGGTCTGCTAGTTTGAAATATTAAGCTAGTCTTACTAGTTATAAGAAGATTTATGACAATGGCTCAGATGATGGCTTGTTTGCCAATGATGATGGGAATGATTTAGAAAATGTTAAAACTTATAATAATAATACATTTTATTTATTTGTAGGCGCCTTTCTAAACACTCAATGACACCGAACAATAGATAAAACACAGATTATAAACAAAAGTAAAATACAAAAGTTAAAATCAGACAGAGCAATTGTAATCAAAGAGAAAAAGCAGTCTTAAACAAATGAGCGTTAAGTTTAGATTTGAAAAGTGAAAATGATTCAATATTTCTAAGCTCAGGTGGTAGTGAGTTCCAAAGCTGGGGAGCAGAGTAATTGAATGCCCTGCTCCCCATAGTGGTAAGACGGACGAAGGAGACAGTCAAGTGGATGGAGGAAAAGGATGTAAGGGTACGGGAGGGAATGGCAACATGGAGAAGGTCAGACAGATATGGAGGAGCAAGGTTGTGGAGAGCCTTAAAAGTTAGTAGGAGAATTTTGAATTGAATTCGGAACTCAACTGGAAGCCAATGAAGCTGCTGCAAAACGGGAGTGATATGGTGAATAGAGGGGGTTCTAGTAATGATGCGGGCAGCTGAATTCTGGACCAGTTGAAGCTTATAAAGAGATTAGCGAGAAAGACCAAAGAAAAGAGAATTACAATAATCCAGACGAGAAGTGACAAGGCTATGAACAAGGATAGCAGTGGTGTGGGGAGTGAGGGAGGGGCGAATACGATTAATGTTATGCAAGTGGAAATATGCAGACTGGGAGATGTTATTGATGTGGGACTGAAAAGAAAACATACTGTCAAGGATGACACCCAGACTCTTAACCTGTGGGGAAGGGGAGACAGAGGAGTTATCAAAAATAAATTAAAAATGATCAGTTTTGGATAATGTTGATTTTGTACCAATGAAATGTTTTGTCACTATTTAATTTAAGAAAATTCTAAGAAAACCAGGATTTGATTTCTGCTATGCAATCAGTAAGTGAGGAGAGTGGAAAGGAAGCAGTAGGTTTGCTAGTGAGATAGAGCTGGGTGTCATCAGCATAACAGTGGAAGTTAATGTTATATTTACAAAAGATATTGCCGAGGGGAAGGAGGTAAATAATGAAAAGGAGGGGCCCAGGACAGAGCCCACCTGAAGTAACAGGGGATGTGAAAGTTTTAAGTTGAACAGACTGAGTGCAGCCTGAGAGGTAGGACCTGAATCAATCTAGTGGGGTGTGGGTAATGCCAATTGAAGATAATCTATTGAGAAGAGTAGTGTGACAAATAGTGTCAATAGTGTCTGCACTCAGATCAAAAAGGATGAGAATAGTAATTAAACCAGAATCAACTTGTTTGAATGACAGGATTAACATTAGGTAAAAGAAAAAGCAAAGAGAATTGCAAAAGACCTTCTTCTTCTTCTTTCGACTGCTCCTGTTAGGGGTTGCCACAGCGGATCATCTTCTTTCATATCTTCCCGTCCTCTACATCTTGCTCTGTCACATTCATCACCTGCATGACCTCTCTCACCACATCCATAAACCTTTCTCTTGCCTGGCAGCTCTATCCTTAGCATTCTTCCCCCAATATATCCAGCATCTCTCCTCTGCACATGTCCAAACCAACGCAATCTCGCCTCTCTGACTTTGTCTCCCAACCATCCAACTTGATCTGACCCTCTAATGTACTCGTTTCTAATCCTGTCCATCCTTGTCACACCCAATGCAAATCTTAGCATCTTTAACTCTGTCTCCTGCTTTCTGGTCAGTGCCACCATCTCCTACCCATAAAACATAGCTGGTCTCATTACTGTCCTGTAGATCTTCCCTTTCACTCTTGCTGATACCCGTCTGTCACAAATTACTCCTGTCACTTTTCTCCACCATTCCACCCTGCCTGCACTCTCTTTTTCACTTCTCTTATATAATCCCCACCTTTGTTAAACAAATCTCAGTAGAGAAAGGCACCAAAGTATCTAACCAGTGTAGGAAAGAGATAACGATGGCTTAAACTATGTAGTACCACCTCGGGGTGAGAGAGGGCACTGTCGCTAACCATAGCCTCTGCTTTTCTGCCCGACCTCCTCCATGTTGCCATTCTCTTCTGCACCCTTAGATCCTCTTCATCCATCCACTTGACCTGACTTTACCACCATGGGGAGCAGAGCATTCAGTTTTTCTGTTCCCCAGCTCTGAAACTCACTACCATCTGAGCTTAGAAATACTGAATCATTCTCACTTTTCAGATCTAAACTTCAAACTCATCTGTTTCAGACTGCTTTTTCTCTTTGATTACAATTGCTCTGATTTAAAATTTTTATTTTATCTTTGTTTATAATGTGTGTTTTATCTATTGTTCGGTGTCCTTGAGTGGTTAGAAAGGCGGCTACAAATAAATAAAATGTATTATTATTTTGTGTACCGTTGTCAGGGTAACGTCCCGCATTCCTAGGGGTGAAGTCTCATTGGTCATGACCTCGAATTAATCAGCAGACGGGATAAAAGGTCAGTCTTTTGCTCTGAGCCTTAAACCCTTCTGTACATTTCTGACTTCCTGTGTGATTACTTTTCCTGTCTTGCCTAATTTTCTACTTATTACCTATTATTTGACCATTAATTTTGCCTCTTGTCTGAGTTTTGGTTGCTTATTGATTTTTTTTTTTTCATCTATTTTGCATTTTGCTCACATCCTCTGGTTTACTCCAGAAACTAATTATCTGTTTTTCATGCCGTCAGGACACGTACCACCTGTAGCAGCGATACAAAGAAGACTGGACTATATTTACCAGCAGCTATGGAAGTGCTGTGCTATTGGACAGCCTCAGCTATGCTGCAAAGGTTGATGCCAAGAGAAAAATGAGGTACAGGATTTTAAATGTGGGTTGCAAGTCGTCTTGTGTTTTTTTGAATCATCGCTTTCACCCCACAATCAAATTACAAATACGAAAACCTGGAGATTAGAGGTATCTCTGGATGTGTGTTTGTGCCATGTGCTCATGTGATTTGATCTGGGTTGGAAAATATCTGCGTCTGTGGAGTGCCTGCAGTTCTTCACGTATTCAGTATCAGGGTTGGACAAAACATTACAATATATACAGGAAGCTGATCACTTGAGAATTCCATTGATTTGGAATTGGACTGTGTTTGGACTTTGGTTTGCTTATTGTTGGTCATTTGGTGCTTAGTATTTTGTCAGGTTTCATAGTATCTCTATAAATTAAATAATTATGGCTGTTGTGGGTATTTTTATTCTTAGTATTTTGTCTCGTTTCATTAATGTCTATGTTAGTTAAATAATTATCACCGTCTGGGTTATTTGGGTGAGATTTTGTGTGTGTTGTTGGTCAGTTATTTTATACCTTCATAACTTGCTTAATATATTCTTTATCATTGATTTTCTGAACTGCTGTTTTACATGTCTCAGTATGCGAGTGAGCGAGTCAAGTCATGGCTGGGTGGGTTCCTGGCATTCCTAACTAAAACCAATAAAATCTAAGTGTCCCACAACAGTTAAACAGGAATGAATATATTTTCAGGGTATAGGATTTTGCCACTACGTTATTTGGACGTACGTATTGTCACACACATGCACATAGGAGGCAGCTAAAGGGCTTGAATGAAAGTAATTCCACGCCAGACCGAGAGGTAGCAGAGTGTACTGACTCTTTCTCTCACTTTTCTGCAGACCGTTGACGGGAAATTCCACCTGCCCCTTTGATGTCACTTCCTATATTGACCTTTCAAGCCACCACCTTTCCTCCATCTGCTCAGTTCTGTTCTGGATTCCAATCTGTATGCATCAGTACAAACCTATAAACAATTTTGCAGCCAGGGAATAATATACGAGTGGCTGCCCCAAACCTATCTGTGGCTTCTTTGATTTTGTGACAGTTATCTACATAAATAAGGAGTACCTTAATACACTTTTTTCTCAAGTAAGGATACCCCATGAAATGATTAGGGTACAAATTTTACCTTGAAACTATTACAGTAAGTACTTAAGGTGTTGGGCATAAGATGAATGAGAAACACACCATACCACCTGTAGTGGGATGGTTTGGTAGACATTAAAGCAAGTGGTCCAGATGATTAGGACTATTGGTTGCCATTTGTGCTTTTGCATCCTTAAAAGGACCATAAGAATCAAACTGGCTATTATATGGGTGTCATATACTAGAACCACAAGGATCAGTTAACTTTGTAACCTTTGTTTAGAAGATGAGGGATCAATTCTACCAAATTGTGTAGTAATGAAAACATTCTTTTAGCCAAGAATGCTCAGAAGGTTCCTGTGACTTATAAAATGTATTTGCCCAATAGGCATTTCAGACAATAGACTTTCCACATATGTTTGCTGCAGATGCGGTATAAGAGGACTGATGAATCTAAGCAGTTCTTCTTTACCGAGAGATGAATGAAGAGGAATCTGAGGTGTGATACCTTTCTATGTGCCAGAATGAGCAATTGATGATGCCTTTCTTGGAGCATCACTCTTAAAAAGAGCAGAA
The DNA here is from genome assembly GCF_016835505.1 of Polypterus senegalus. NCBI lineage: Eukaryota > Metazoa > Chordata > Cladistia > Polypteriformes > Polypteridae > Polypterus > Polypterus senegalus. The sequence continues at coordinate 136,457,396 of NC_053165.1, read as the reverse complement.
CGAATGTTGAATTATCAGACACTAAATTTAATTGAACATGATTTCTGTCTTCTCTAATCTTGCTAGAAAGAACAGCTCAGTCCTTCACAGAAGAGCTTTGGCAAATGTTGAGTCTTGGCATACTTGAATCCATCCTCCAGTTAAAGGTGTAGTCCAGTTGTGTTAGTACCAAAACAAATGAACACCACTAAGAATAAAGAAGGACTTTATATCTACTGTGATAATAAAGAGTCCAAGACATCATAAAGATTTGGGGCAGCCATCTGTATACTGTTTTCCTGGCTGCAAAAGTTGAATTAAGTAGCACAATGTGCATAGAACAGAGTCCAAAACGGAACTGATCACACAAGACATAGATTGAGGCTTTAAACGCCCATATATCAAAAGGGCCGAAATCAGAAGTGATGTCGTCTGGACCATAAGTGACGTCAGCAAAGGCCCCACAGCCAGAAGTGATGTCTTCTGAGGTGCCAGAACCTTTGCAGGATTTCCCAGGAAAAGTCTGTAGGGAAAATGAGAAAAGACAGTCAGCGCATTCCTCCGACCCCTGGTCGGATGTTTTATTACAGTCAATCAGGCCCTTTAGCTGCCTCCTACTCGTGCATATGCGACACAACCAAAGAACAAAAGCAGTACGTGATAACCACCAGATTTGCGATCATCACCATATTTCATCAGCATGATGACCGTGGTCATGTGATCAACTAACCAGACATCAAATAAACATTGTGTTATGGTAGTTAAGGCTTAGGACTTTAGATCCTGAGGTTGTGGGTTCAAATCCTGTTACTGACACTATGTGGCCATGAGCAAGTCACTTCACCTGCCTGTGCTCCAACTGGAAAAACAAAAGAAATGTAACCAATTGTATCATTAATGTTGTAAGTCGCCTTGGATAAAAGATGTCCAAGGAAAATGCTTTTTAATTTCAAAACCACACATAAAACTCATTTCAGAAATTGATACCTCAAATGTCAAAATTTAAAATAGACAAAAGCACATTTATACTGTAAATCAAAATAGTACTAGAGTCTCCTGGTTACATGAACTCATTGAACATCTAGGATCTGCAAAATATTTGTCAGCTGTAGACATTCGCTAATGATATTGGCAGATACCTTTGTCAGAAAATTCAAAACCTCTTGCTGCTTTTGATGCTCCAGGCTTTTACTGTAAAGCTCTTCGGACTGCATGGGACCCCTGCAACTTTTCAGTGCCCTATGGATCAGGCGCAGAGGGGAGTTGAGTCATATGCCAGTGTTTTGATCATTTACTGTAACCCGTGGGAAGAGCAAAACATTTAAATAAACTAAAGCAGCTGGATTAGTCATTAATTCAGGAAAGCGTGTCTTCGAGATGGAGGCCCTCTACCTGGTTAATCAGTAGGAGGAGGTAACATCAAGCAGCAAGTGGAAAAAATAGTTTGAGAGCAGACATATCCTTCCACTAAACTTGCTTTTACTAATTTACAGCATAAGGTGTAAGAAAATGTTTTGCACTTGCCTGATTGTAACATGTCTTTTATTTTTCAGAGGTATGAATGTGGAGGAGGTCCAGAAGAAGAATTAGGACAGAGTGAAGGTGAAGAGTGTTGGCTGGTGTTTTACTTAGGTATAAAAGTGTTCCCACAGGTGAGGAACACCACTGTAGAAAAACAGTGCCTGGCATTCAAAGGGGCCATAGATAGCTTAAAGATTGATTTGATGTAAGTGACCAAATGGGACTGGGCCGAGGGACACCAATGCACTGCAGATTTAAATATTTGAAGTCTGATATGTGTCAGGATAAGAGAAGAAAGTCACAGACTTTCTGTCCTGACTAAATAAATGTTCTGGAAGCCTAGGTGGGGGAATACGTGGAGGAGCACATGATTGTGAAAAGACCAATTAAATGAGCAACTACAACAAACACAAAAGTGTGAAGAGGGTGCAGTAATGGGACTAGTGGACACTGGGGGCAGTGTGACGATGTGGGTTCTTCTCTGTGCTCCCACTACCTTATTGGCAGCTTTTGAACCCAACACCATCGGTAATGTCACCGAATGAGCTGATCAGTGAGGCCACAATGAAGCAAGGGGATGGTGTAAAAAGGTGCAAGTACTTTTATTTAAACCAAAACCAAAAACAAACAGTGTTCAAATAAGTAGTGCAGTGTTCCTAAAAGAATGTTATTAAATAAATAATCTATTAAAACACGGGTGAATCAGTGGAGGTTAAAACCAATAAATAATTCCTTTAAAAGCGAGGTAAAAAAACAATGGCTGGTAGCAGTCCTTTATAACAACACCCGGTGCCTTCATCTACTGGCAGCTCCCCTGCTTCTCCCATCCAGGCTTAATGCACCAGGGGAGTCACCCTAACTGCAGCTGACCTTCTCTGCTTACTGGTCTGGTGGCTTCCTGATCCCTGGCTTCGTTCTGCTCTCCCCAGACCAAGACTTGGGTTCCCCAGTAACCAGGGTACTCATGTTGGGGCTTCCATCTTCCGAGCCTCCAACTCCCGTTGTCTTCTACGGCGAGCTATCCTCCTTCTGGTCACTCCTGCTCTTAACAAGTGCTCAGCATGAGCGGCCTCTACTTCCTGCCCAGAGTGCCAGCCAAACACCCCGCTAGGGCTCACTTCTCTCAGCTGCCTGTACGCTCACCGACTCACTCACACACCGACTTCCTCACTTCCAGCTGCCTTCTTCCTTAACCTCCATTCTTTCAATCTTTTTTTCCCCCTCTGCACTCACGCTCCTATTATATCTATATTAATAAAAGGCAAAGCCCTCACTGAGTCACTCACTCACTCACTCATCACTAATTTTCCAACTTCCCGTGTAGGTAGAAGGCTGAAATATGGCAGGCCCATTCCTTATAGCTCACTTACAAAAGTTAAGCAGGTTTCATTTCGAAATTCTATGCGTAACGGTCATAATGGTAAACAACGTCCACCATGTTGAACTTTCTTATTTATGGCCCCATCTTCACGAAATTTGGTTGGCGGCTTCCCTGCGCTAACCGAAACCGATGTATGTACTTATTTCAATGGTATGATGCCACTGTCGGCCGCCATATTGAACTTTCCAACGTCATTAATTCTCCAACTTCCCGTGTAGGTAGAAGGCTGAAATTTGGCAGGCTCATTCCTTATAGCTTACTTACAAAAGTTAAGCAGGTTTCATTTCGAAATTCTATGCGTAACGGTCATAACGGTCAACAACGTACGCCATGTTGAACTTTCTTATTTATGGCCCCATCTTCACGAAATTTGGTAGGCGGCTTCCCTGCGCTAACCGAAACCAATGTACATACTTATTTCGGTGGTATGATGCCACTGTCGGCCGCCATATTGAACTTTTCAACGGTCTTTGTTACTGGGCCCATCTTCCAGAAATTTGGTACGCGGGTTCCCTACGCTAATTGAATCCTACTTACGTACATATATACATCCATAGTCTGCAGCTCGATCACCGTGTGGTCCCCCATCCCAACGACTCCCACGTTATTGGCTGCCTGCCTATATAAGGCCATCCGTCGCTCCAATCTCCACATTCCCTTCCTTGCTTCGCCACAGTTTTCACGTCTCCCTGCTGATAACTACAGCCTTTTTATTTAATCCACGACTTCTTCTCTGTTTTATTGTTCATTTATTACGCTTATAGTTATTGCGTAGGTATTTTAGACTTACTTTACATTGTTCAGGTACACATTTCCTTTATCGTTCCAACCGTACCCCCATTAACATGTCTATCGAGGAGATCACCATCGATCAAAGAACTGTCACTTACCGAGTGGTTTCCATGTCCAGAGATGGCACCTACCTTTTCCATTCTCTGTGTTACATATTGCACGGCCATATCAGGCTCACTCTTGATATCCGGAGGAACATTGTGTCTTATGTATTGAATGACTGGGACAGGTTCAAGGTGTGGACTGATGACAGTACAGGAGATAATTATACTACACAGGAGCACTATAAGAGTGAAATGCTTAAGCCCTTCACCTATGGTTCTGCATGTGAGTTGATGGCTGCCGCTGAATTGTTGGGTTGTCGCTTTCAAGTGTACTGAAATGGCCAAATATTTTACACCTTTCAACAACCGCCAATGCCTCTTAAACATCTTAGATTCACAGGTGACGATTTCAGTAGTGGACACTTTGATGTTTATGAATTTTTAAACTCTCAAAAGCTGGAAGTGAAGTTATCGATGAAACTGGTTGTATACTTACAACGCTCGACAGATGCCGAATGTCTCTTCAACACAAGTCTTACAAATACTGTCGTAATTGAAACAAACCATGAAACTCAAACCGATTATGACAGCAGCAATCCAAGCTGTGAGATTTGAAACAAGATTACTGTTCACATGGCCAACTGTACGTTGCATGCTCAAGAGTAAGCTCAGCGCACAGCTTGATCATATTACAACTGGAGGGCCGAACTCACAATGTGGTATACAAAGAGATCCTTAAAAGATAGTTATTGGTATATTTTCCCTCAGTTTAAAAAGGTTTCATTTTCTTCTTAATAAAAATTTTAAGGCAGTACTTCGCCGCTGTGAAGCGTGGGTATTTTGCTAGTATAACTATATGGAGATATGGCTCAGGTGTGGCAGTTAGCAGTTCCCGGCGTCAGTTATGGATGCAGTCGACTCCTCACCTGTGCCCTTAAGTGAGGACTGCCCGCATCACGAAGCACCTGTGAACCACTCCGGCCACACTATCACGCCCCCTCGTTAAGCCGTGATTATCTGTTTAAAAACTGGTCTCTTCAATCTGAGCTGTGGACCCTCAAAACCACCCGCAGCTACCAAAGTTTTTTTTTTTTTTATCAGTAATGTTAAAAAGATGTTTATTCCTGTCTTGCAGCCTATGTCTCATGGCCTTGGGGACCCTGCAGATTTTGTTTTTTCTCCAGCCTTCTGGAGTTTTTCTTGTTTTTTCTGTCCTCCATGGCCATATGAACTTATTTTATTCTTTGTTAATTAGTATTGCCAAATTTTTATATATTTTTTTATTTTTCTTTCTTCATCTTGTAAAGCACTTTGAGCTAAATCATTTGTACAAAAATCTGCTACAGAAATAAATGTTGTTTTTATGCTAGCTGGGATATGCTCCAGCAGACCCCCTTGACCCTGATCAGGATCAGGCCTTTTTTTTTCTTTATTGATTTTAAATAGAAGCAAATAACAATCCATACAATCAAATCAAACTTAAACCAGAATTTAATCCCCACCCAAGAGAAAGAGTGGAGAGATAACAACCAGAGCAAATCTTTAAAAGCCTCAAGGAAGGAAGAGTATCCTTTTCCCCAATATACTGTAGAAGCTTATTCTAAAATGTTGTTGATTGGATCCTGCCATATTTTAAAAAGGTTTGAACAAATCCTCTGAGTGAGAATTGTATTTTTCCAGTTTCAAATAATATAGAACATCAGAGGATTCAAAATTATTTTTGGACATGAGATCCCATTGCTGAGACGCTCCAGGAGGTTGCATGTCATGGTGTCACTAGTGTGAAAATGTATAAAGCCACATGTAACTAATTGTCCAAGATCTGGATTTATGAATGAAAAACTTTTGTGTCATTATTAGTTTTTGAGTTACTTGGTTACAGCTTTCCTTTTCTGTTTGTGAGATAGCAGGTCTATGGCACATGCATTTTAAACAAATAGTGGTTGGGGTGTAGGTAGCATGGTGGGACGCCACTGGTGGCAGGTGGTCTCTCATCCACGTGCATATGTGCAGGATTGACCTGTTTCATCATTAGTGCAGGAGTCATGATTGCTGCCCCAGCATCCCACAAGGTTTTTAAAAGGAGAGGTGAAAAGAGAGACAGACAAGAGAACCGTGAGTGAGCACAATATCGGGTACCTGAGCCAAGCCAGTGTGAGGGAGAATAAGGCAGAGAGATCAGTAGCTCTGTGGAAGAGCAAGTCATCGACACTCTATGGCGTAATTCATTTCCCACTGAATTAATGGAAGAGTTGGTATGATGGTGGTGGAGTCCTTCCTAGGGATCCAGAAGACGCTAAGATTGTGTGGGGGTAAGACAGGAGAACAGCAGACCCTGAGCAGAGACAACCAAGACGGGAGTCGGCAGCTGCTGGTGTCTCCACATACATAGCAATCCATTGGGTGAGCTGGGAAGACAAGAAAGTGGTAGTTGCACTCAGGGCCATTTTAACACATGGGCAGAATGGGCAGGTGCCCGGGGGCCCCATGCTAATCTATGTATGTTGTGACTTGTTGAGTGGTTGTGTAGGCAGGGGCCCCAGTGCACTGCTTTGCCCGGGGGTCTGGTAATGCTGTTAAGACGGCCCTGGTTAAACTGAGCACGGGTAGAAGATGGAAGAAAAGAGAGAATCCAACTACTGTGGTTTTATTCCAGTTTTATCATTGATTCATTCAATTTTAACTCACAGATTTTCACAGATTTTTTGGATTATTTTTTGGATTATTTATTTATTGAAGATTTTTGCACTGCACTTTTGGACACAGTTTTTCTGTAATAGAAGTACTAGCCCCATGCACTAACCCCTTACTCACGGTGTGTTTCCTCATTTACCTGGCTCATCCTCAGGTGCATTAGCTGCTGATTAACTGTACAGACAGCATCTCTGTTGTTAGTCATTAGCACTAAAACATGAGTAATATGATAGTTATAATTTGTTACTAACCCTCACCTATTCTGTTTCTCTTCTTGATACTCAAATGTGGCACTTGGTGCCACTGCCCACCTGCCAGGTGGTTTTACCTGCCTAAAGTAAAGTCATCCCTGATGGAGGATCGCAAGAAGTTTGGGGTAGAAGGGTCCTTTCATTGGATTGGCTGGCCCAGCATTGACTCAGGTGTGGAATGGCCAATAAGGGGAGGCAGCTTGATGGCTGAGGTCCCCTGGACTCTAAACAAATCCAAATCATATTATGGGATATCATCTACTGTTGAATTCTGCTCCATACTTATAATATTTTTATTTTTATACTGTATTGAGGATTTGTTCTGTTCTATGTATTGTATTGTATCAACCTCCTTCTTTTGACCTCCTTCTTTTTGAATTGACACCTACACTGCACAAGGCTGGGCGGCTGTCACCAAACTACCTGGAAAGGGTCTCTCTTTGAATTGCCTTTACCCAAGGTTTCTTCCATTTTCTCCACATACAAGGGCTTTGTATGTATGTATGTATGTATGTATGTATGTATGTATGTATGTATGTATTTATTTATTTATTTATTTATTTATTTATTTATTTATTTATTTATTTATTGTCTTCCTCATTACGAAAATGATATAATAACAGTCAATGGAAACCAAAATCAACAACCCACTGAATGCTGGATTCAACATCACACCGACCAAAAGTAAAAGTCAGAAATTGAAATCACAGGGTGAATTTCATCACAGCAGCTCATAATGTGACTCAGTAGTGTGTATGGCCCCCATGTGCCCGTATGCAATCCTGACAATATCTGGGCATGGTGTCTTGGGGGACCTGAATCAGGGCATCAGCGAGTTCCTGGACGGTCTGTGGTACAACTAGGCGGCATCTGATTCACCGATACATAACATCCCAGTGGTTCTGAATTGGATTCAGGTCTGGGGAATGTGCTGGCCAGGTAATGACATCAATGCCTTTGTCATCCAGGAACTGCCTACACACTCTGACCACATGAGCCCGGGCATTGACCTGCACCAGGAGGAACTCAGGGCCCACTGCAGCAGCGTATGGTCAGACAATGGCTCTGTGGATTTCATTCTGGTAAATAATAGCAGTCAGGGTACCATTGCCTAGCATGTGGGGTCTATGCAACCCTCCAAAAAAATGCCTTCCCAGACCATCTCTGACCCACCACCAAACCAGTCATGCTGGATGATGTTGCAGGCTGCATTACATTCACCGTAGCATCTCCAGACTCTTCCATGTCTGTCACGTGTGCTCGGTGTGAATCTGCTCTCATCTGTGAAGACAATGGGGCGCCAATGGTGGAGATGCCAGTTGTGATGTTCTCTGGGGATTGCCAATTGAGCTGCATGGTGACAGACTGTGAACACAGCTCCCACTAGAGGACATCGGGTACTCATGCCACCCTCATGGAGTCTGTGTCTGACATTTTGATCAGAAACATGCACACCTGTAGCCAGCTGGAGGTCATTTCATAAGGCTTTGGCATCCTGAATCGGCTTCATGCTACCATTAGTGAGAAGGACACTAAATGTGAAATGCAAAACTAGAGAAGAATCAATCTAGCAGGAGAAGGAGAGAGCAACTGTCTGTATCCACCTGTAACACCATTCCCTTTTTTGGGGTGTCTTGCTGTTGCCTCTCCAGTGTACCTGTTGACCCTTTCATTTGCACCAAAGCAGGTGAAGTTGATTCACAATCGCTTATGCTTCCTAACTTTACAGACTGATATCCCCGAAGCTTAACTGACTTGGTGTTAGACTCTGATGATTAAGTGTTCCCTTCATTTTTTTTGTGCAGTGTGTATTATGTTCCCATTTCATAAATACTCTGTGTGAAAAGTAAAGTCATAATTATCTATCGACTGCATCAACTCATGTGTCCTCCTTGGTAAATTTCCTGATCACCTCTCTCTACTTATTCATTAATAAGAACTTAAAGTATTTGAACTCCTCTGCTTGGGGCAGCTGTTCACTGCTTATTTGAAGAGTGCTCTTCTCTATGACATGACCATGAACCCAAATTTGGAGTTGCTGGTTTTCATCACACTTAGCTACAAATGTACGCAGTGCACACATTTAGATCACAATGTGATCAGGCGAGTCTTCTGTCTTTCGTTATGTTGTGTTACCTATTCTATGACGCTATTCTAGTTTTCCTTGACTTAAGTGCAGCATTTTATACAGTTAACGATAACATTTTACTGTACCAACTTTCATAATAACTTTCACGTATTGGTATCTCTAGTGCTGCTCTTTCTTGGTTCACATCATACCTCAATGATCGCCAGTATTACGTCTTCATTAGGGAACACAAATCTGCCACTACTTCACTTACACAAGGTATGCCTCAAGGGTATGTTCTAGGTCCAATTCTCTTTAACATCTATAGGTGAGATTATTCGTCGGTATGGTCTAAGCTTCCACTGCTATGCCGATGACACATAGTTTTATACAAGTGTTGATGCAACTGCAACATCTTCACCTGTCGCACCGACTGAATGCATTTGGGAAATCAATCATTGGATGAGAGATCATTTTTAATGACTTAATCCTGATAAAACAGAAATCTTATTAGTTGGTACCAAATCTATCCTCTCTAATCTTCGTGGGCTAAAAATTGACGTCGATGGGATCTTGGTTGAACCCTCAGCATCAGTCCATAATTTGGGTGTCATCTTTGAACAGCTTCTTACTTTTCAACCACACATTAGCTCAATAGTATAGACAGCTTCTTCATTCTTTCCTCAGTGTGAAGGATACTGAAAGACTCATTCATGCTTTCATCACTACCCATCTGGGCTATTGCAATGCATTGTTTAATGGCCTCCCGACTAAATATATCAGTAGAGATTGTGTTGGTTTGGACATGTGCAGAGAAGAGATGCTAGTATATTGGGATAATGATGCTAAGGATAGAGCTGCCAGGGAAAAGGAAAAGATGAAGGTCTAAGAGAAGGTTTATGGATGTGGTGAGAGAAGACATGCAGGTGATGGGTGTGATAGAGCAAGAGCCATAGGACAGGAAGATATGGAAAAAGATGATCAGCTGTGGTGAACCCTAACGGGAGCAGCTGAAAGAAGAAGAAGAAGTCAATATGTTCAGAATTCTGCTGCTCGTCTACTTACACACACTAAAAAATCTCCTCACATCACTCCTGTCCTCTATGATTTGCATTGGTTACCAGTTTCTTCAAGATTAGAATGTAAATTTATTCTTCTCACCTTTAAAGCCCTTCATGGTTTAGCCCCCCATTATCTGTCTGAGCTGCTACTTCCTTACACTCATTAAGATCATCAGATGCTAACTTACTTAACTTACCTAAATACGGGTTAGTAACAATGGGTGGCACAGCTTTCAGTGTGATGGCCCTAAAATTTGGATTGCTAATATGTAATTTCTATTGTCTTGTTAATGTGTTTATTGAATTATAAAATTTCCTTGAGTGGTGCTACATAAATAAAACATTATTATTATTATTATTATTATTATTATTATTATTATTATTATTATTATTACCTTGCCTGTGAAAATCTCAAGCAAAAGAGACAAGAAGTTCTCTTAGCAAGGCTCTCCACTCACATTGAGTAGATTTAACGTCTTGTCGTGGATGTAGACACAATTCTGGCTCCACAAATACAGGCACCAAATGGCATAAAACGGGAGCCCAGGAAGCCTATACCCTTGAAGTGCCTCCCTAGAGATAACAATTTTTGTGAAACTAAGAGAAGAATGAGAGGAAAAGCTTTGGGGTTCTAAGGGATACCCCATGTAATGTTCAGGTTATGGAAAAATATTAAAAAGAAATGAATCCAGGAATTATAATTACAGCTCCTCAAGTGCTTCTGTTCTTCTGTTAAGAACTGAGTCCAAAATGAACAGGGACTCCTTGTCTGTCCGAGATCTTTAAAGTTTCCAAAGTGAAGATGGAGAAAGCAGAAATAATGTCACTATTCCTCCAGGTTGTTGTCTTCCATTATAAAGGGAATGGAAATACTGTTAGTGGTGGTGTCACATCCAAACCATTCCCCTTATTTTCCAATGTAAACATGTCCATGAGACCTTCATAGGTGTGACACTTTTTACAAATCCATGTAAGGGAGGACCACTAAAATATTAGTAAATGGCTAAAGGGTTAATCTTCTGTTCAACGGTTCAACAGCTTGGATGGAATCCATGTTGTTCCTCATGGATCTGAGGTTCAGCTATTGGATACAGTCTTCCTTCCACTTTCCCAGCATTCCTTTTCCCAGGGTAGCTGAGAAGTGTGATACGTCTTTATTTGAAAATCAGCAACTTTCTACTGTCTTTGAATTCAGGTCTCTGGAGCTGTGATGCAGCATTATTGAACACTGCACCACCTTGGCATCCCCATTGTACTTTTAATACTAATACTGTACTCTATATATATTTGAACTGATTCAGGTTTTAAACATTCCTGTTCTGTCTGCAATGATAGACACAACATGGGACCAGAAAATAAATCATTGCAACAACTCAACTAAACTAGTGACAGGGCCATTTTATTTTATTAAAATGTTTTTCTTGCCCTTATATCTAGATGGGGTTGGCAGTATGCCTCATTCTAGTGGGCATTTCTGGAAGTTTTTGACATTCTTGCGCTTTGGGACTCTCAGTACATAACAGCCAGCTGTCCAGTTAGCCCCACTGGGCCAGAGTCTTCTCACCTCGTCTGCCCTGCCAGGCCAAAGTCATTGCATACCTGGCTGCCTCTGTTGAAAGACAAACATGTTTTTGCTCTTCTGGACTGTTTGTATATATTGTAGGTTGACTGTCACTTTTCATTTTGTTTGAGGATGTTTGTAAATCACCCCTAAAAATATGTTTTGTATCAGTTAAAATCTATGTATATTGTTGCTGTTTTTGTTCTCTTAGAATGATTATTTTTCATATTTTCATGTATTTTCTGTGATATGTAAAATTATGTACTGTCTCTTTAAATGTGCCTCCATTCCATGTATTTTGTGGGGTGGAGCTCCAGGGGGCGTGGTCACCCTGACATCATCATTCAAGGGCCCTCCCTCTGGTTATTTAGGCGTCAAATGAGCTCAGATCAGGAGAGCACACAGTTTGAATTTTGGAGAATTGGAGGTATTGCTATTTTCTTCGATTACTTTAGTGGTTCTCAACCTGAGGGGCGGGCCCCCCTAGGGGGGTGTGAAGTAACAAAAAGGGGGGTGTAAAGATGTGAAAAAAAGAAAATGAATCAAAAATATGAAAAAAAAACATTTGTTGAAACCAAAACAAATTAACTTAAACTACATGCTGATACTAGAACAATGAATATAGAGTTAGATAAATGTCGATAAAAGTAGGTATAATAAAATATGCATCTACATTTCCAAAAACTGTTGGGGGGGGGGCACGATTGAAACTGTTATGAAAACGTTGGTCGCAAATACGTAAAGGTTGAGAAACGCTGGATTGCTTCTTATTTTGCTGACCCCTTTCTTATATTTTAGGATTTTAAGTTCATGACTCTGGATTGGGGCTTGTTTGCTTATTATTGCCTCTAAGGCCGGAGTTATACTTCATGCGACATGACGCATGCTGCAGTGGACGCTCCTGCTACGCAAGCATTGTAGTGTTTATACTTGCACGCGTACTTTATATAAATCTGGAGGAATCCACCAGGTGGCAGTGCAAGATATTATCACGGTGAGAACATGTTCGGCTTCTCTGTGTTGTGAATTGCCTGGAACACTCATTAAATTCTGATGACACCTTACCGCAATATCTCTGAAAATTATGTTTATTGATTAAATCCATCAATTCAGGGATGTGTCCATTCCAGCAAGCATTGGGCACAAGTGAGAAACAATCCCTGGACGAGGCCTCAGCTCACCGCAAGGTGAATACAAGCACTCGCATACACTAGCGTCATTGTAGCGGCTCCAAATCAGCATATCTTTGGAAGGAAACCGGAGCACAGTGTGGAATACAAGCAGGAAATACCAGCAACATAACTCCCTGCGAGACAGCAGTGCTATAACTCCACCACCGTGACACCCCCATGTGTGTAATCATTAACAGTATTCATTATTTAAACGAAATTATATGTAAAATGTAACACACACAGTGTAATGCATTTCATCATGAAAGTGGTATCAAGTACAAATCTAAAGATTCTAAATGTGCAGAGTTGGGATATCAGACATTTAATTTGTTCTGTGTGGTGATCTATTGCTGCTTGCCGTTGCTGTCCGGTCCAAGAAGCTCGTAGCGATTAAAAACTGGGTTGACGTTTTCGATGGTCTGCATTAATGATAAAGTAAACTACGAGGTTAAAGTGGACATTTCGAGATTAAAGCCGAAATTTCCACTTTAATCACAAAATACACGTTTTCACCGTGTCTTTTATTTTTTTCTCAGTGGCTCAAATACACCGCTATACATTATGTTGCTGCTGTTAAGTTGCAAAAAAAAAGAAAAAAAAGACTCACAAAAGATGGCATGTCAGACTTTTAAAATGTATTGTGTCATTACGATCGGGAATATGCGACACTTGAATATAAAAGCACCACGAATGCATCTGTATGTCAGCATTTTGCTTCAACACATCGAAGCATTCATCCCGTAGGATCTCCATAGAGGATTGCTGTCACATGTAGATGGTAAACAGAGACACTGACGTCACGTTCCGACTTTTAGCACACTGCGCCCCCCGACTTTTTGCTGGTACTGCAACTTGCGCACGCATCACGCTAATTTCTGAGGACCTGTTCAGAGGACTCATGAAATGAATGCTGGGAACGTGTGGCAGCCATGATGAGGGCGCGTACGCGTTCTGAGCGTGAAATATAAATGAGCCTGCAGGTACAGTTTGTGATTTTTAGAAATAATGATCAAGCGACAACTCACACTGTTGTAACTGTGCTCAACGTGCATGAGCGTGTTCAGGCGATTGACACTCTACAGCACAGGTTACTAATAAGTGGACTGCGATCCGGGTCCGGACCCAGACCTGGAACAGACATATCACTGAGTTTTATTTAGTTTTGTCGGCGATTACATTTTTACCGGCAACTCTTCTCTGACAGTGTTTCTACACGGCTACTCAGTGAAAGGGGCCTCCTACGTGTCTCTGATTGGCCAGTACTTGTTGTTTTCGTGGGTTCCAGTTGGTTGGGTTTAAGCATGAAAACTGAGATTGGTCAAGGTGAAGGCAAGAATGTCAGCCAATCACAGGCAGAGTAGGGCGGGCCTTCACTGAATAAAGGTGCGGAAAACCTGCATTCCACGTGAAAACAACTTGTACTCTTGTGGCAGCGGCATTGACAGGGTGAAAAAAAATATAAAGGAATGAGAAGACAAGAGAGAAAAGCGGCGAAATTGTGCGTCAATGTGCCATGGCTTTTGCTAAACAGTGGAAGCATCTAGTCCGGAATGGGCCAAGGCGTTTATGTTCATACTTTCCGTAGGAAGCTCGAAACCGCTGTGTCTCATCTGCTCAGAGACGGTGGCAGTGGTTAAGAGTGGGAATGTGAAACACCACTATGAAACTAAGCACAAACTTACATTTGAGAAAAATAACCCACTAAATTCGGCAGTAACGCTACAGAAAATAAGCGATTTTAAAGTCAACTAACAATCGGTCAACAAGGATTTTAACACATTTGCTGGCCAACAACTCACTAATGAGTGTTCCCTCAGAGTTGCACGGATTTTGAGAAGTCACAAAAAAACATTTAGGGATGGCAGTCTTCACACATGCATGAGGATGGCACTGGCACCATTCCAGCCCAGATTTAAAATACTGGCAGACAAAGCAAGATCTCACTTCTCTCACTGAACAAGAGAAAGTAGGTAGTGGGATACAAGGGAAAAAAAGAGGGTGTGGGATATGGCCGGACCTTTCATCTTGGCCAATACCCCCAGGCCGCCAGGTGGAGCCCTCCCTGCAGCATGGAGGTGCCCAGAATGCCAGCAGGGAATTATGGACATTGGAGTTTTCCTTTACAGCCCTGCTGGATACCATTGGGGCCTCTAGAAGGTGCTGCAGGGAGGAGCAGCGAGTATTTTCCCTACAACCCGGAAGTGCATCCGAGTCACATGGACAAAGGGAATGATGTGCTTCCAGGATGAAGAAGAGGAGTTTTGATCTGACCCGGAAGTGCTAAGAAGTCACATGGACAGGGCTTCAGGAGCACTTCTGGGTCACGGACTATTTAAAGGACTGTGGGAGATCCCAGAGTTGAGCTGAGCTGGGTGGAAGGGTGGCAATGCGCCTGGGAGTGGTGGAGTGTATTATTGATTATTAATTGTGCATTGTCGAGAGTTTATGAGTATTGTGGAGAGGAGGGTGCTTTGTGCACTGTTTAGTTCAAATAAATTTAATTATTGGACTTTTACCTGGTGTCTGACGTATTGTCCGAGGGTTCAAGAGGACGATAGCGCCATCTGTCTGTCACAAGGGGAAGATAACGTTCAGTTATTTAAAGATGTTCAGATTTACTGTGAAACTGGTTAAACCTGCTCAGTTGTGCACATATTAAAAACTCTTATATATTTTATTTTTATATGAGGCCAAGTCTTATTTTTTGTTGATATGTTAAAACTTGTTATTATTATGAAAGTACTTGTTATTTATAATTCTCAGTTGAATGTCAAATTTACCTTGCTTTTAATTTTGTTACTTATTTTTTCTTATTTATTTGTTATTGTATTTAGCCCTCTAGAGTCAAGAGTTGCAGTGAAAATAAATATTGTTGAAATGGCATTGAATTATAGCTTTCTTCATTTGATTTGAGTCATTGACTTTACACAGTGCAGATATTGTCACAATGACAGTGCTACTTCAATATATAAATTAATTGAAATGTATAACTAAATTATAATGCAGCTTAAACAAGCTGAGGCTGTGGACCTGTACATGAAGATATTTTCTCTATCCGGACCTCCTTAAACCACAATTGACTACCCCTGTTCTGCAGGACGGTAGTGAGACCAGTTATATTATATGGGTTGGAGACGGTGGCACTGACCAGAAAGCAGGAGACAGAGCTGAAGATGGCAGAGTTAAAGATGCTAAGATTTGCATTGGGTGTGACGAGGATGGACAGGATTAGTAGTAGTAGTAGTAGTTTATTTATATAGCGCCCTTCACAGACAAGAGGTCACAGAGCGCTGTTTTTTAAAAGAATCAACAGACTCGACTCCACGCAGACAACAAGGCAGGCTGTTCCATAGTCTTGGTGCCACAGACTGAAAGGCACGATCCCCACGGGTTTTTAGCCGAGTGCGTGGGACAACTAAAAGGCCCTGTTGACCAGATCTTAGAGTCCGGCAAGCTGTATGGCGTTGGAGCAGGCTGGTTAGGTACTCAGGGGCCTGTCCATGCAAAGCTCTGAAAGTGAGTACCAAAATTTTAAAATTAATTCTATAAAACACTGGGAGCCAGTGCAGTGTGTACAGAATGGGAGTGATATGATCACTCCAGCTAGCACGAGTTAGGAGCCTGGCAGCTGCATTTTGAACTAACTGGAGGCGTGACAGAGAGGACTTGCTCAAACCTGTAAAGAGAGCATTACAGTAATCAAGCCGTGAAGAAATAACAGAATGAACAAGCATCTCCAATTCTGATTTAGAAACAACATTTCTTAATTTTGAAAGATTTCTTAAATGAAAGAAACACGAGCGGCTGACTGACCGTACATACTCATCAAGTGTCAGGGACTGGTCAAAAATAACCCCAAGGTTACGTAGACTCGACTTAATAACAGGAGAGACAAAAGATAATTTTAAACTGATCTCAGAATGAAGAACAGGAGGAGCAACAATTAGTACCTCAGTTTTTCCTGAATTCAACTGCAGGTAATTACTACTGAGCCAGTCGTTAACCTCAGACAGACAATCAACTAAAGTGACCAAAGTATTAATTTGGTTAGGCTTAAATGAAAAATAGAGCTGTATATCATCTGCATACAGATGATACGAGATGTCTTTGAAAGAGTTAAGAATCTGTGATAAGGGAAGAATATATAAAGAGAAAAGTACAGGTCCAAGAACCGATCCCTGTGGCACTCCACATGTCAAAGGAGCAGAGTCAGATGAAAAACCCAGCCACACTGACTGAGAAACTCCTATTTAACAAATAAGAGGAGAACCAGTCCAAAGCAGAGCCACAGACACCTAACAGCTCTAATCTATTAATTAAGATCTGATGGTCTACCGTATCAAAAGCTGCGGTAAGATCTAACAGTATAAGTACAGAGCACCTGCCTGCATCAGCAGCAATTAAAAGATCATTAAAAACTTTTAGAAGAGCTGTTTCTGTAGAATGTCGCCTCCGAAAACCAGATTGAAAAGAATCAAAGAGGGTCAGCTCAAGTTGGACGGTTGGGAGACAAAGTCAGAGAGGCAAGATTGCATTGGTTTGGACATGTGCAGAGGAGAGATGCTGGGTATATTGGGAGAAGGATGCTAAGGATAGAGCTGCCAGGGAACAGGAAAAGAGGAAGGCCTAAGAGGAGGTTTATGGATGTTGTGAGAGAGGACATGCAGGTGATGGGTGTAAAATAACAAGAAGCAGAGGACAGAAAGATATGGAAGAAGATGATCCGCTGTGATGACCCCTAACAGGAGCAGCCAAAAGAAGAAGAAGTTTACGTGTACGTGGCCCCGGTGAGAAGTTTTACCCATGATGATTACAGGCTTCTCAAAATATCAACACATTGCTGACTCTTGCTATACTGTGCTTCAAAACTACAAAAAAAAAGAAAAAGGTGTAATTGGACCTGCGGGTGATTGGGAAGGTGCGGACAATGCGGTCTCTCTCTTTCATAAAGAGAATTAGAAGTATGCAATTTACTATTTGTGAGTTTATTTCAGGTTTTCCAAGTAAACGTTTCCTAAGATGCCTTTGTAACTGGCCATTTAGTTGTACGTGTGTTTCTGCATGTTAGTTAGCTTTTTGAAATCAAAACAATGAAAATGAGTGTGGCTATGGCAATGCCCAGTATAGAGTGTACTGCAGTCAATGCCCAATGAATTTCTGGAAATTTGCTGACTGAAACTTCTGACATCTGATCCTATAAAAGGCCAATCATAAGATGCAATTGAGAATCACAACCCCCTCATACTGCACATGAAACAACATCAGAAGAAGCTGCCATTTAGGCCAAATCAGAAAGTCAGCTGGTGAATGCAAATCAGACCAAAATTGCCAAGTGTATGCCTGGCACTAGGCAACTCCTTCTCGTCTTGTTTTGCTTTTTTTCAGCATTTTCTTCTAATTTTCTCATTTTTGTTTAATTCACAAACCGGGGGTTTATGAAAATGCTCCTCCTTGTTAAAACTATGCTTCATATCGGGACATTTTTGTGTTATTTTGCCAGCTTTCCCTGTTTGGGACCTGCCTACTAGTCACAGTTTTGAGGTAGTTAGACTGGATGGGTGTCATCAGGCCCTTGGCCTGCTACTTGGCTTATTTTGGAGGTCTCACCTCCATCGTTGCTATGTTAAAAACTCCACTTTACAACAATTGTAACAGTTCCATAATGCTGATGATGGCTTCTACATTGTGTTTCTCTTCTTTATTTCAGAAGTAATCTTTCATAACATGTCCTTCAAAAAGAAGATAAGAAGGTCTACTTTAATCCAAACTCTCTTCTGTTTCAATCTGAAAAAATTCTCTCTGCTTTTTAACATACTATACGTTATCTGTTTATAATTCCAATAACAAAATCATTTTAAGAAGCATGTTTGTTTTCAATATTTCACAGAACAGTCACATTGCTGCTGGTGACAGAGCTGTGAACCAAAATCTATATGAAACACAGGCTTTTAGCAGGTCTCAGAGGGTCTTCCATCTCACTTCATCATTTCCTCACCGTCGATGTTTCAGCTTCATTTCTCCTGCAAGGTTGAAAGTTTCTTCTCTAAAAGCTCTTAAAGGCAGCAAAATCTTAAAAATTCAAAAGACCAATAATGCTGGGATTCAAAAGAATCTGCCTCAGAGTGCAGTTAATAGATTGTGCTGGCAATGAATTAGACGTTACGACAGGCAAAAGTGGTCATGCCCAATAATACAAAAGCCGACATATGTTTAATATATAAAATACTCAGCATATGTATAGGCAACTTCAATGAATGTGTGGATATTAGAAATAAAACTCGGACAACTGAATTGCTGCCTCAAAGTACTGAGGCTATTATCCATCCATCCATTCTATCCCATTGAATCCAAACACAGGGTCACGGGGGTCTGCTGGAGCCAATCCCAGCCAACACAGGGCACAAGGCTGGAACCAATCTCGGGCAGGGTGCCAGCCCACCGCAGGACACACACAAACACACCAGGGTCAATTGAGAATCACCAGTCCACCTAGCCGGCATGTCTTTGGACTGTGGGAGGAAACCGGAGCACCCGGAGGAAACCCACGCAGACATGGGGAGAACATGCAAACTCCACGCAGGGAGGACCCGGGAAGCAAACACGGGACTCCTAACTGCCAGGCAGCAGCGCTACCACTGTGCCACCATGCCACTCAGAGGCTATTATTTGGTAATAATATTGTATTCTGTTTACATGAAAGCATCAGACCACCATCGCTTGGCCTCATTTTGTAAAAACTTGCAGGTTAATGAAGAGGCAATACTAAAGACTTGCTCACCAAGTATATCTTCAGCTAGATGACATCTTTTCTGTGTTTGGTGATGAGGACCCAGGATGCCATGTCTAAAGAAATTATAACTAGATCAAACCACTCTTAAGAAGCAAGCTGCTTCTTTGTGGTTTAAAGAATCTAAGATACACACACACACACAAACACAAAGAAGCTCCCAAGAAGCATTTTCTCATCCGGGTTTCCTAGACCACTACCAGGAAATAATCTTTTCTCTGTTTTGAATCCAGTCTTTGATTAAGACTGTAGTCTTAGTAACTCCAAAAATCATGTGTTGATCTTAGACCTCTCCTTGATTGAAATGTTTATTTGTACAACTCGTAGATGTCTTATAAGGCATGTTTTAGTTTTCCTGGCCATTAGAATGGCTTCAGTTTATTTTGTAAGGGTCTGAGGGAGACTCTGTTTACTTAAGAATTGATTATGAGCCTGCACAGCCTATCACCCTCAACACTCCATATAGGGAATTACTAGCTTTGGTGTGAATGATACACGGCTGACACCAGAAATCATCTGCACCTAAAGGCTGAAGCATTATGGTCTCCAAGAATAACCTAGACGCCTGATCTCTGATACACTTTGGTTAATGCCACTTATATACTAACAATGCATTACTTCTACCATGCGTTCCTTTGTTGGCACATCTCACTCACCCTGATAACCCTGTGGAAAAGAAAGTGGCCGTTGTCCTACACTATGTGATTTGTAGCTACTTTTTTGCTTCAATAATTTCATACAACATTATTCGCAAACAGGGTATAAGAAATGGTTACCCCAAAATCCTGCTATCTTCATCCTCTTGACACATGAAAAATGTAGGTATTCTTAATTTATTATAATTTTGTTTAATTATAAAGACTAGCTCTATACCTTACTGGACACGAGAGCAATTCTGCATTGCGTTTTTGTACTATGTTATTATTCACTACTGTTGTATGTAATGTTGTAATGCTGTTATTGTAATGTAGTGTAGTTGAGAGAAATACGATAGATAGATAGATAGATAGATAGATAGATAGATAGATAGATAGATAGATAGATAGATAGATAGATAGATAGATAATGAAAGGTACTAGATAGATAGATAGATAGATAGATAGATAGATAGATAGATAGATAGATAGATAGATAGATAGATAACCAGGTAATGAGATGGGGGACACCCCAGCTAGGACACCAGTCTGTCCCAACTGTCCCTCACACTGGTCATTCTTAAGAGTACAGTACCAGGTATTATGGGAATCAGTTAAAGGTCCCGGTTTCAGACATCACACTTTCTGTTTAAGTGAGTGTGCGTGCCTATGTGATGAATATCCTGTCTATTTTCCATTACTGCTTTATACCATACAGGGTCCTGGGAAGGCCAGTAGCAGTGGGGGGTGGAGGGGGCTATAACTGTGGGAATGTTGTGTCTTGTTTAAAAAAATACATTTGAATCTTAATTTGGATTTTTATGAGGTCGACTGCAGGGGTTTCAGGGAATTTATTTTATTGTCCATTTACATGGGGGCTTTGTAAGGCACTTAGAGACTATAAAATAATAATCAATTACAACGATATCATATTAATTAAACAATAAGAGCTTAATTATTGTTAAGATTCAACAACGGGCTCTCGATATTGTATGTATGATGGACAGAGAGATAGAGGTTGGGAGCCTGTACTGATACAGTATGTTTCAGCACTCACCAAACAATGAACTACCTCAGGATCCCAAATTTGGACCTGATTGCAGCCGTGCAGTGGGTGACACCTCAGTGCCACACTAGTTTGAATGGAACAGTGTGAGGTTTTTTACAGTGGCTGGAGTGCCAATCCTGCCACCAATCCTCGAGTTCTCCCTGCAAGTTGGAGGACCAGGGCTGGATGCAGGGTAACATCATACCCAGGACAGAGCAATTGCAGGTTAAGGGCCATGCTTGAGGGGCCAACAAAGTGGAATCACTTCTGGCAGTAGTGGGAATCAAACTGGTAAACTTCCAATTGCCAGCGCAGATCCCTATCTTCAGAGCCACCACTCTGCCATGTATGTATGTATGTATGATGGGATTCCCAAAACTTCCCAGAATTAAAAAAAAAAACTTCACCCTTTATTTACAACAAAACAGCAATATCATTTTAGTCACTGGCAGGTTACTCCCTTGAGATGCAGTGCTCTTATCCCAGCACTTCCTCCCAATCCTATCAACATCTCCTGTACTCTTACCTTTTGTTACCGTGTCCTGAGTCTCCTGTGACTTTTTTCCTGGATTTCTCTCATTGTAGCAAATTGTCTTTGTTTCAATGTCAATGTTACTTTTTGGGAACAAAAAGAAGTCCCAGGGAGGGAAAGCTGGCAAATTCAGGTAGTGCAAAGCAACAGCCATATTGTTTCTGCTCGAAACCTCTTTGAGTGACAATGCGCTGTATGTAGTGCATTGTCATAGTGCATACTTCAGTTTCTGAGTGTGCCAATTCTCTGGATGCTTCTTCCTGATGTTTTCCCATAGACACCTCAGCAGTTCAGTATAATGTTGCTGATTAACAGTCTGTTGACAGGGAATAAACTCCTTATTAGCAAGTCCATTAATGTCAAAAAATGTAGTCATTACTCTAATGATGTTTAATGTGACCTGACAAGCTTTTTTCGGCATGGAGAAGAAAATTTGCAGAAGTCATGGGCACGATTGTAGAATTTCAGAAATACACACTTGATCAGCTTGGCAAAATGTTAATCGACAGACTGATTAATAAGACTATAGGCATGCAATATGTCGTGGTATAGTCAATAACTATACCCTACTCCTGTGCTGTTGACCGATTCAGGGAATTTTGGGGTCCCCACTCGTATTCCTTCCATTTTGATTTCAATAAATCTAAAGGCTTATATTTTTTAACATTAAACTAGGAAACGCATGGACCTCCGGCTCAGTGCCTATTTTGTTTCCGCCATGTCACTTTGAGAGAGAGAGAGAGAGTGTGTGTGTATGTGCATGTGGGTGTGAGGCGGAGTGGTGACTCTGAGGTAGGAATCTGCACTGGTAATCGTAAAGTTGCCAGTTCAAATACTGTAAATGCCAGAAGTGACTCTACTTCGATGGGCCCCTGAGCAAGGCCCTTAACCTGTAATTGCTTCGTCCTGGGTATGACGTTAATCATAGGCCCTCCAACCTGCAGGGAAAAACCTGGAGATTGGTGACAGAATTGGCACTCCAGCCACCATAAAAAACCTCACACTGTTCTATTCCATCTGAATTAGTGTGGTGCTGAGATGTCACCCATTGCATAGCTGCACTCGGGTCCTGAGTTGATTTGTCATGTGGTGGGTGCGGCAATGTGCTGTATCAGTGTGTGCTCCTAACTCATGTCACTGTGTCGACCATTCTTGTAGATTGTAGGGGGTGTTCCAGCTCCCCAAAAATCTGACACAAAGGCACGGACACAAGTATAACGTGAACGAAAAAAAAATTATTTTGGGAAACTCTTGTTGAAATCGTTTCCCACGCCACAACCACAACAAAAGACAGAAGCAGCAAACAGCAATTCTTTTTCCTTGACTTCCTTTTTCTGTCTCCCTCTCTCAGTCACTGCCTCCTCGGTTACTCACGCAAGCTTCGTCTACTTCCTGCCTACTTTGGCTCCTTAAGTTGAGGCAACCGGCTTCTTTTATGCAGCACCTGGGAGTAGTTCAAGGGTCTTGTAAGTGTGGTCCAGAAGCACTTCCGGGTGAGGTGGGAGCCCGACAAAGTCAGACTCCACAGTCCCTGCAACACACCTGACAGCACTCCCAGAACCCAACAGGATCCTAACCTGTCTTGTCAACCACAAGATATAAAACTAATGAAGCCATACAACGTGAACGATAAAAAGGGGTAATGGAACAATAAAATAAAAAAAGAAAAAGATACATTTAAAATGCCAAATTAAAAAACAGAAGTCTATTAAAAGTAGTAAGTGATTCCGTTTCTGTAGTTTCGTCTGGTACTATGTTCTGTAACTTTGGGGCATAATAGCTAAATGCTACTTTCATTTAACTCTGAATATATAAATAATCTCAGAATTACTCAATCTCAAGGGTCTCATGGGACGGTAAAATGTAAGAGGTTCGGTAATGTATGATGGTGCCGGGCCATTAAGTGCTGTAAAAGTGAATAAAAGACACACCGACAGCCACTGAAAATTGTACAAAAGTGTTGTAACATGATCTGCTTTTTTAAATTCTTTGATCTCATCAGTGTCCTGGCTGCTGCTATTTCAATAATCTGTATTTATTAATGGTCTTTTTTTGATAAGCCACCAAAAAGGGAGTTACAGTAATCAAGACGACAAGTAATAAAAGCATGCAAAGGTTTTTCAGGCTCTTTCAGTGAAAGTAAAGGTCTTACCTTTGCTTTGCTATTTCTCTCAAATGTGGTTTTTGTAAAGTATTGCTTATAGTTTTTAAAACTTCAATCACAGTCTAAATAAACCCTAAGATTTCTAACTTCAGATTTAGTCTGGATGGCTAAATTACCAAGGCTTGACTTCACTTTCTCCCTCACTGTCTGCAAACCAATGACAATCACTTCTGTTTTTTGCATCATTGACCTTTACAAAGTTATTGCACATCCACTCTTTTACAGCAACTAAATATCCATGCAGATTATCCATTACACCCAGACCCTCAGGTTCTCAAGCTACAAACAGTTAAATGTCATCAACACCAACAGAGTAACTCGTTTAAATATAACCAAGAGAAACCATGTAAAGAGAAAAGAGCAGTGGAGTGAGGATGGTCAGGATGAGGATACTTGTTCACCTTCTTCTTCTTCATACTCTTCCTCAATGTGCTTGAAGGCTTGATCAGCCTTCTCCAAACAACTCTGTCCTGCACCTCCTAGCCAGTCAAGTCCTTTTCCTTCAGATCTTCTTTTACTTTCTCCATCCACCTCTACTTTGCTCTTCCTCACTTTCTCTTCCCCTGTACTTCCATTCCCATTACTCTTCTGCCCACATATTCATTGGTTCTCATCATCACAGGTCCACACCACTTCAATGTACTTTCCTGTACTTTCTTAGCTATCTCTCCCACTTTTGCTGTTCCTCTGATTGTCTCATTTCTTATTCTTCCCCTTTTTTGTAACTCCACACATCCATCTCAACATTCTCAATTCTACCACATCCAAGTTGTTCTTCTACACTTTCTTTACTAGCCATATCTCAGTTCCATGTATCATTGCTGGTGTCACCACTGTTATAAAAACCTTACCTTTAACCTTCGCCTTAATTCTTTGATCACACAATACTCCTGATACCTTCTTGTTACAAACTGCACTCTTTTGGTTATCTTGCATTTAGTTTTCCATCTCATGCTGAAAGTCTGCACTTCAACTGCATCTGAGTTGTTTCATTTAAAATTCATTGTGGTAATGTACAGAACCAAAATTAGAAAAAAGTTGTCTCTGTCCAAATATTTATGGACCTAACTGTATATATCAATTGACGTTATACTCAGATGTGCAAAAATAAAAAATATAACCTGGTTAGCTAGAAATGCTGCTTTTGGTTGAATTGCATTTTGGGTGGAATGATATACATTAAATACATTTATTTTGCACTTTATTAGCATTTACTGTATTCAGTCTGCACTTATACGACGACACACACAAAACATACCCAGAACTGTTAAAAAAACACCTTTATTACAAAACTTACAACTTTTAGTCACCTTTAAAATCATCTCCTTGAGATGCAGACCACTTGTCCCAGCGCTTCTCACATTCCTGTACTCCTCTTTAGTTACCATGTCTAGAGCCTCCCGTGTTTTTGTTCTGCATTTCTAACACATTAGCATACTGTCTTCCCTTCATTCTCAACTTTTATTTCAGGAACATGAAGAACTCACAGGGAGCAAGATCTGAAAAATATAGGGGATGCAGTGTTCACATTGTCTTTGATCAAAACCTCGGTGTGTGCAGAAAGCATTTAATAAGATGCCATTAGAATGCATTAGATGAAGTGCCATGTGAGTGCTGGCCATCAGACTGAAAGAAGTGGGAGTTCAGGGTGTGGCGTGTCGGTGGGCACAAAATTGGCTCAGACACAGAAAACAGAGGGTAATGGAGTGAGGAACCCAATCGGAATTGGCTAATGTTAAAAGTACGGTGTCACTCAGAGGTCAGTGCTAGGTCCGTTGCTATTTTTAATATTATATAAATGATTCGGATAGGGATAGAAGTAATACGCTGGTTAAGCTTGAAGATGATACAAAGCTAGAAGGATTGAAAGGTCATCTGGAATCCAACATTACAATGGGACTTGCACAGCACACAGGCTTGGGCAGATTTGTAGCAGATGAAATTTATTGTCAGTAAATTTAAAGTATGACACTTCTGAATACACAATGGGAGGTCTGAAAATTGAAAGTACTGTACATCTTATGAGAAGGATTTAAGAGTCGTAGTAGACTTTACACTCCAGACAGTGTTCAGAAGCCATTAAGAAGGCTAACTGGTTATATAGCACCCTGATGTGTAGTGTACAAGTCCAAGGAGGTTCTGCTCAAACTTTATAACCCACTGGTGAGGCCTCATCTGGAGTACTGTGTGCAGTTTTGGTCTACAGGCTACAAAAAGGACATAGCAGCGCTAGAAAAGGTCCAGAGAAGAGCGACTAGGCTGATTCCAGGGCTACATGGATGAATTATGAAGAAAGGTTAAAAGAGCTGAGCCTTTACAGTTTAAGCAAATGAAGATTAAGAGGAGACATGATTGAAGTGTTTGAAATTATGAACAGAATTCGTCCAGTAGATCGAAACAGTGACTTTAAAATGAGTTCATCAAGAACAATGGACTCAGTTGGAAACTTGTTAAGGGTCAATTTTACACAAACATTAGGAAGTTTTTCTTCACACAGAGAACCACAGACACTTGGAATAAGTGACCAAGTAGTGAGGTAGACAGTAGGACTTTAGGGACTTTCAAAATTCGACTTGATGTTATTTTAGAAGAATTAAGTGGATAGGACTGGCGAGCTTTGTGGACTGAAAGTCCTGTTCTCGTCCAGATTGTTCTAATGTTCAAAAAAAGGTACGTTTTGGCTGCTCCATTTCTCTGGATGTTTTTTTCCCTGATGCTTTCCCATAGAAACCATTAGCAGCTTGTTTACAGCAAACAAACTCTTTATCAGAAAGTCTGTCATTGTCTAAAAACAAGATCATTATTATCTCTTGAAAGTCTGCCCTGGTGTGCTGAGAGAAAAAAAATCACCAAAGTTATCCGGGCGATTATTGAATTAACGCCAGAAATATGCACTCGATCAGCTCAGCCTGATGCCAGTTGGCAGACTGATTAACCACTCTTGTGGGCATATGATACCTAGCAGCAAACTTGATCCTTACACCCTACTCTTGTGCTGTTGACCAGTTCTTAGAGGTTTTGGGTCCCCCTTCATCTTTATATGTAATATTCTACTGTGGCTGTCTGTTTGTCTGTCCAGGATTTTAAATCACCTGTAGCTCACAAACCGTTTGAACTATTGACCTGAAATTTGGTACACATATCCTACGTGACATCTACAGTCCACGTTCGGGGAGATGATTGACCTTCAAGGTTATTCATCTTTTGATTTTTATTTTATTCATCTCCCCTGCTTCTCCCATCGGGCAGGTAAAAGAAGGCACCAGGCTTTGTTTTTTAAGAGACTGCTTCCAGCCGTTGTTTTAACCTCGTTGTTTTTTAAAGAGTTTTTATTTCTATTGGATTTTAACCTCCACTTCACAACTGTTTTATTGGATTATTTATTTAAGGAAAATCAAGCACTGCACCATTTATTTGAACACTGTTTCTTTTTGTTTGTTGATTTTAAATAAAAGCACTTTTACATTTTTTGCACCATCCCCTTGCTACATTGTTTGTGCCTCACTGCCTAGCTCATTGGTGACATTACCGATGGTGTCGGGTTCGAGGGCTCCCAGAAGCACAGACGGGAGTGTGAAGCAAACCCGCATCGTCACACCTACCTACACAACCACTCAGCAAGTCACAATATACATAAATTAGCAAGGGGTCCCTATGCTTGTGGGGCCCCTGGCAACTGCCCAGTGTACCCATGCGTTAAGATGGCCCTGCTTCTACTCCTTCCACCCCCTGGGGCATATCCCCCATTGTCTCATGAATCTGACTCATCAGGGAGATGCCGTGGGTTTCGTTTGAACAGGACCTGGGAATGCTTCTGTTGTCACAGCAGAGGTCATCCAGAGCATTTCTGGGTCATGCAGAATCCAGGACAGTCTTCCCCCAACCGCACCCTCTTGCACTACCCAAGGAACCCAGGAGGGATGTTCTTCTAAACTCCAATTCCCATGCAACCCTGCGGGAGTCCTAACTGAAACCAGCCTGGAGGGACACTGCCACCCATTGTGTGGAAGAATGAACTGCCTCTGGCATCCATATTTGCTCAATTCATCCATTAACATTTTACCCCAACTGGGATTAAGATCAGTAACCATGCTGGGTAAGAGATTACTCACCATCCCAGTCAGGATGCCAGTCCATTCACTTTGGCATCAACACCAGAGAAGAATTTTAATTTTTTTTCCACAACAAATGATTGAATGGTCTAAGTTAACTAGATTAGAGTCATGTTGAGATTAGCAAAAATAAAAAGAACAAAAGACCATGTATTAAAAATGTATACTGTGTATAAAATGCTTCTTTGGTTAGAGCTCTCACCTTAAAGATCCAGCGGATCTGTTCAAATTGTACCTCAAAGGTGCATTAGACTTATGCCTACCATGACAAATGGCAAACTTTCAGTAATGGAGGTGACCAGAAGAAGAAGAAACAATAAAAATCAAGCCAAATAAATCATCAACACAGAGTTTTTGCTATCAAACCAAAGTGGTAAATCCGATAAAGGGGTCTGAATATTAAGTATATGTCCTAAACACTAACACCAGACATGCAGAGATTTCTTTTGATTCACTTGCACATTTAGATGACTAGGAAGTGCTTGGTTGACTGTTGTGTTGATGGCATTGGCACCACACACCTTGGAGGGATGCTGCCTACCAAGGTTGTGGCAACTGCAGCCCAAAATGGCAGTGGACAGTGGAAACAGAGTCTCCAAGATTTTCCAAGTAGTGCCTTGGCATTTTCTCTTGTAGTTTTAAAGTATTTGCATTGCTTACTCAGTAATAAATGGTGAAATGTATGGACAGTTGCTTGTGGTAATAAAGTACTTCACTATGAATACCAAACTGTAGTCCTTGCTTCTGATTAATATTACTAATTGCTCTAATTTATTTTGCTGTGTTCCAATAAGATCACACTCATTGCAGAAGAGCAGGCAGGCAGTGTGGCGTAGTGGTTAAGACTGTAGACTTCAAATGTGGAGCTGGTGGGCAAAGAGCGGTTCAATAAACCTCCAATGAAAATAAAACTCAGGTGGGGCTCGAATCCCACAGCCCAAGAGGTAACTCCTGACACCAATGTCACCTCTCTGAAGGGGAAGGAGCCTGAGCTAGTCTGTGTGAGAGGGGCTCTGTGATGCCAACAGCAAGTCACAGTTCATCTGATCCTGTACTGAAAACATTGTTGAGGCGGCTGACAAAACCCGCTGGTGGACACCGAAATGATAGGTACCGCAGGCCAAGCGAACGGTAGTCAAATGTTACAAGTCACTTTGGATAAAAATATCACTCCAACAATAAGTGTGATGTCTTGAAAGTGATTACGATGACATTTCACAAAACAAATTCTTCACATTTTTAGACCAAATTCTCAAGTTTGACTACTTTTACCTTAATCTTGTGCCTCTTAAGGAATTTTATGACAAACATCTGTGATAAAGTTGATTCTTAAATGAAACTGTAAGAGCCATTTTCCTAGTTATATACAGTGGGTACGGAAAAGTATTCAGACCCCCTTCAATTTTTCACTCTTTGTTATATTGCAGCCATTTGCTAAAATCATTTAAATTAATTTTTTCCTCATTAATGTACACACAGCACCCCATATTGACAGACAAAAAAAATAATTTTTGAAATTGTTGCAGATTTATTAAAAAGAAAAACTGAAATATCACATGGTCCTAAGTATTCAGACCCTTTGCTCAGTATTTAGTAGAAGCACCCTTTAGAGCTAATACAGCCATGAGTCTTCTTGGGAAAGATGCAACAAGTTTTTCACACCTGGATTTGGGGATCCTCTGCCATTCCTCTTTGCAGATCCTCTCCAGTTCTGTCAGGTTGGATGGTAAACGTTGGTGGACAGCCATTTTTAGGTCTCTCCAGAGATGCTCAATTGGGTTTAAGTCAGGGCTCTGGCTGGGCCATTCAAGAACAGTCACAGAGTTGTTGTGAAGCCACTCCTTCATTATTTTAGCTGTGTGCTTAGGGTCATTGTCTTGTTGGAAGGTAAACCTTTGGCCCAGTCTGAGGTCCTTAGCACTCTGGAGAAGGTTTTTGACCAGGATATCCCTGTACTTGGCCGCATTCATCTTTCCCTTGATTGCAACCAGTCGTCCTGTCCCTGCAGCTGAAAAACACCTCCACAGCATGATGCTGCCACCGCCATGCTTCACTGTGGGGACTATTGGACAAGTGATGACCAGCGCCTGGTTGTCTCCACACACTGAGGAGAGGCAAGACACGTGACAGCTCGCATGGAGTTTGCTAAAAGACACCTGAAGGACTCTGAGATGGTGAGAAATAAGATTCTCTGATCTGATGAAACCAAGATAGAACTTTATGGCCTTAATTCTAAGCGGTATTGAAGCTCCACCCTGTAGGGGCCCGTGGTCGCCGCCAGGGGGCGCCCCCATGCCTTTGGAGCCCTGGACCTCAGCACTTCCGCCACACCAGGAATTGCTGGGGGGGAAGAGGAGCAGGGACACTCGGAGTGCTTCCAGGGATGCAGCCGGCACTTCCACCATACGGGGTTGTGTCCATGGAAGATTCCCGGAACACCACCTGGAGCGCATCCGGGTGATAATAAAAGGGGCCGCCTCCCTTCATTCAGGCGAGAGTCGAGCTGGATGTAAGGAAGTAAGGCATTGTGTGGCCAGGACTTTGACGACTTCGGGGGTTTTGTGGTGCACTTTGTGACTGATATTACTGTAAATAAACGTGTTTGTGGATGAAATGAACGTGTCCACCTGTCTGTGTCTGGGCCAGCCTCCACACTAGCTATTTTAATCTGCTTTGACTTAACATTATTCTTCAGTTAGTGACCAGCCATGCCATGTGTAAGGTGTAGAGGGCATATGGTTTTAAACCATGCCTACGGGCCTTTTGAGTGTGTGAAGTAACTCTAAAACAGCACTTATTTAAGGGCATAGCCATACATTTAAAGCGTACAGAAGAAGAAGTTAAGACTCTTTAAGTAAAGAAGAAGTAAAGAATTTTTAAGTACAGAAATAACTAAAGTTTCTCAAGAAAAGTTAAGTTTAGAGAAGATACATTTTTCTTTTTTTTGCCTTTTATTCTACGTGTATAACTACTTTCTTCTTTATTCTTGTGTGGATTATTTGATTTTAACTTTCACTAAATATTTTTAAAACAAACTTTTGGACTGAGAGATTTATTTTGGCACGAGTTTTACCCTTGCTTGATCTTGCCTTATACTTCGGCGGCAACAGAAACCTAACTGATTATCTCTTTTAAGTCTCATTAGCCACCAAAGATCAACCTTTCAGCAGCAAAATGTACTTGAAAATTCCAACTTGGAATTTGGTAGCTCTGTCTTCCCACCTCAAATGAAAGACAGAAATAGTACAACACCAGTCATCATGCATAAATGAGCTAGATAA
This sequence comes from Polypterus senegalus, assembly GCF_016835505.1. Taxonomy (NCBI): domain Eukaryota; kingdom Metazoa; phylum Chordata; class Cladistia; order Polypteriformes; family Polypteridae; genus Polypterus; species Polypterus senegalus. The sequence goes on along the minus strand of NC_053165.1, from coordinate 136,426,313 downwards.
ACGTTTAACAGTGTAAACTTTCAGATTCTTTAAAACCACTACAAGGACACAGGTTGCAAGCCCAAAAGGAGAGACCTGAAGATGGCAGTTTAATGACAGTCTAATGGAGCTTAATATTATCTGCAAGGAAGAATGAGATAAACTGTCCAAATCCAGGTATGAAAAGCTTTTAGTGAGTTACGCAAGAGGACTCGAAGCTGTAACTGCTGCCAAAGGGCTTCTAAAGAGCACTGATTTAAAATTCTGAAATATGAGCATTTTAGTTTTTTATTTTGAATACATTTGTCATCATGAGTTATTCAGTGTAGATGGATGGGCAAAATGGACACATTTATTAATTCAAAATTAAGTTTACAATAAATTAAACTGTTAAGAACGTGAAGGGGTCTGAATACTATTTGAGTCCACTGTAGATAGATAGATAGATAGATAGATAGATAGATAGATAGATAGATAGATAGATAGATAGATAGATAGATAGATATGAAAGGTACTAGATAGATAGATAGATAGATAGATAGATAGATAGATAGATAGATAGATAGATAGATAGATAGATAGATAGATAATGAAAGGTACTAGATAGATAGATAGATAGATAGATAGATAGATAGATAGATAGATAGATAGATAGATAGATAGATAGATAGATAGATAGATAGATAGATAGATAGATAATGAAAGGTACTATATAGATAGATAGATAGATAGATAGATAGATAGATAGATAGATAGATAGATAGATAGATAGATAGATAGATAATGAAAGGTACTATATAGATAGTGTGGTGTATGACCGGCCGTTTATCCCAGCCAATACCCTCAAGCCGCCAGGTGGAGCCCTCCCTGCAGTATGGAGGTTCCCCAAAGACCAGCAGGGCATCATGGACATTGCAGTTTTTATACGCAGCCCTGCTGGATGACGTGGGAGCCACTAGGAGATGCTGCAGGGGGGAAAAACGAGTATTTACCATACGCCCCGGAAGTACATCCAAGTCACATGGACAAAGGGAATGACGTGCTTCTGGGGTGAAGAAAAGAACTTTCTACCTGACCCGTAAGTGATACAAGATCATATGGACTAGGGATTGGGAACACTTCCGGGTCAGGGAATATAAAAGGATTGTGGGAGCTCCCAGACAGCGAGCTGAGCTGGGTGGTAGGAAGGCAACGCGTCTGGGTGTTGGAGGATTGTGTATTATTGTGATTATTGTTATTTGTATGAGTATAGTGGAGGAGAGGGTGCTTTGTGCACTGTGGCGATTGATTAAAGTCAAAGTTTGGACTTTTACCTGGTGTCTGGAGTTGTGGACAGGGGTTCAAGGGAACGATAGCGCCCCCTATCTGTCACAATAGATAGATAGATAGATAGATAGATAGATAGATAGATAGATAGATAGATAGATAGATAGATAGATAGATAGATAGATAGATAGATAGATAGATAGATAGATAGATTATCTATCTATCTAAGATTCTAGGCAAAGTTCTTCATCACAGATTTGACTTGTTAAAGGCAGACATTGTCTATCAATTTTAATGTATACATCGGCAGCAGCAGAGTCCCTGGAGGCCTTGCTGCCTTTGCATGCAGCAAAACTCTTTTTCAGATTTCCATGACATTACTATTTCCTAACATTGGACAAACATGCATTTAGATCCAACACTACAGCCCAGAAGCAACAGTTTGTGTAAATATCATGAATTCATATTTCTTCATTTTAGAATTCGAGCCAGACAGGGAAATCATTTATTACAGAAACTGTTTGCCATTACCTTTGAACCTCTTGCAATCTATTTACGTCAATAACTATAAATTCTGGGAAAGTATAAAGGAAAGACTTCAACAAAACATATCTCTTACGTAGACGTAGTCTTTTTTAATACCTACTCATCCTCTGATATATCACAAAATTAAATGGCTCCACCACAATAGCTGAGGTTGAATAAAATGCATTTGTTTTAAACCCACCTGCTTCTCCACTGAAGTCAGAATTTTTTTCAAATAAACATTTTTTCAGACACCATGTCATACGACCTGCTCACCAGGTTCATCCCACTTCTCTATATTGTACGGAATAAATGAAAAATGAAAAACACAAACACGGTTTATATGCATTTGCCATATGAAATTGTATTCTAAAGTTAAGCATTTTCTGTAACTTTTATAAAATATCTTGCACTCACTTTTGCTTTATAATAGAGGCATGTGGGGTATGGGGCATCACCACAAAACCACAACAGAAGGGATAATATGAAGAAACAGTGTGAAAAGTAAGTACACCCTAAGAAATTGTGGACTTTCCAAAATATTTGACCAGGCACACCATAGAGTTTCATGTAAATGGTGCCCTCAGAAAAAGATGATGTATTTGAATAAAAACACAAGGAAAATGTCACATTTCAATCAATTGTTCAACAAAAATATCATAAGATGGAATGGTCTCCTGGGGAAAAAGAAAGTCCGCCCTTGATCTTAAAAAGTGTGACCCGACATTTGCGCGATAGGTATATGAGCGCAGACAAAATAGCGGCGATTAAAACGCGGAGTCAAAATCGCGCCGACAAAATTGAGCAGACAAAATCGCAAAAGTTTCATTAAATATGAATTACTAGTTTATAGCATACAGTATATAATAATGTTTATTTTAGTAGTCAATATTATGAGACGCGGCATGCCATCAGCACGGCACACAGATAGTCCTTAAGATCACGCCCTGCATATGTAGGAAGAATTGCAGCAAGACGTCTTGATAGTTGAGCGTATTTAGACTTGCTGGCTGCCTGACTGCTGGTAATTCCGCTTTGTATAAGACGTGTTATGCCAACCCTTGACTGAGTTATTTGTTCGCGGCATGCCATCAGCAGTTATAACAGTTATAACCTAGCACATGTGTACATAATGCGCACGTACGCGTCCCACTCTCTTGGCTTCTCTCGCGATTTTGTCTTGTCGTGTAATCTGTCGGCACGCATTTGTCGAAAACCAGTTAGCGGGTTTGTCGACGCTCATTTGTCCGTCGCGGTTTTGTCGGGGATCATATGTCTATCGCGCTTTTGTCAGTGAACCTCTTAGAAGCTGGTAATGCCCCCTTTAGCAGAAATGACTTCTTGGGGGCATTTTGCCAAACTGCAAACCAGTCTCTGACATTGACTAGGTGCAATTTTGGACCATTCCTCAAATCCCTTCAGTTGTAAGATGCGTGTGGGTTTTCTTCTATGTACTGCCCATTTCAAACCCCCCACAACATTTCAGTGGGATTCAAATGCCCACTCAAAAACTCTCTATTTCCTCTTGTTGAGCCATTCCTTAGTGGATTTGCTAGTGTGTATCACATCATTATTGTGTTGAAAGGTCCATGTCAGGTTCAACTTCATGTTTTGGATGGATGGATGGCATCATGTTCTCCACTGGCATACTTTCATATGGTGCAAAATTCATAGATAACTTGATGATCACAAGCTACCCAGGCACTGATGCAGCAAAGCAACCCCAAACTGGAACATTTCCACCACCATTGATAAGAGGCTCTTCTCCAGAAATGCTATCTTCAGTTTGTGGTAAACACGCCTACTATTACTGTAGCAAAACAACTCGACTTTGACCCATGTGACAGAGCACATTGTTCTAGAAGACCTTATATGTTCAATGTCAAACTGTAGTCTTGCTCTAAAAGTCTTTTTGGTCAGAAAAGTCATTTTTCTGGAATACATCGTGTGCAGGTCAAGTTTGTGCAGTCTGTTCCTGATTGTGGATGACTGCACTTTGACATTGACTTTGGTGAGAGTTGCCTGTAGATCTCACAAAGAAATGTGGTGGTTCTTGGAGACATCTTTTAGTATGAAACAGCCAACTCTTGGGCTGAGTTTGCTGGGCCGGCCATTCTTGAATACATTAGCAGTCATTTGAAATCAGTGACTGGAGTGCTAAACCTCAAGGTTTTCCCTGTACGTTGGAGGACCTGCTTGCAAGGTTGGATGCTGATTAATGTTATACCTGGGTCAGAGAAACTGCAGGATAAGGGCTTAACTCAAGGGCCAAATGGAACAGAGTCACTTCTGGCATTAACGGGATTTGAACCAGCAACCTTCTGATTGCTGGTGCAGATGCCTAGCCCCAGCACCACCACTCTGCCCTTAAAATACAAGTGAGAATCAAAAAGTAAAAGCAACTTCCCCTTTAACACCAGTAACTGTGAGGAGATGAACATAATAGTTCTATCACGTCTCCACACAGTCTCTCTGCTGGTTGATGCATGTCTTGTATCGTTCCATTAACTTCTTCCTTTATTGGTAGAAGAAGCTTTTTGGCAGCTCCAAAATCCAGGTCTGCTCTGCTTCCTTAACCTCTGGTGACAATCTGCTCCAAAATACTTCTTCATAACGTGTCAGGAGCTGGGTGGCAACCTCCATGTGCAGCTGCTGCTGGTGCAGCTCAGTAAGCTGTTGGGGTATCCATCTTGCACAGACTTTATGGTAGATCAAAGTCATCATGTACAGATCCATAGCTGATATTCAAATGTGCAGCAACACTGGACAAACAGAATCTATCAGTCTCCTCTAACGAAGGCATTCACCATGTTGATGTTGCCATGCTGATTTGTGTGATGTTGAAGGCCGTCCTAAAAAAGCTTGGTTGGTTATGCTTTTTCTTTCCGCTTGTGAAATGAATAACCTTGACACATGAGAAAGGTTTGAGGCAGCCACCAGTATACTTAAATCCTGGCTGCAAAAGGCAAATATGTTGCACACTTGTGTACAGAGTTGTGACCAAAACAGAATGGAATACAAAATAGAGGTTGTCTTGCTTTTAAGGGAGGTTGGCAGAAATGACATCGTCGAAACCTGGAACCAAAAGTGACATTCCTGGGGCCGGAGCTTGAAGTGACGTTCTTGAACCTAGAACTGGAATTGACATCCACATGGCCAGAACCGGAAGTGGTGTCCTCGTGTCTGAACCAGAAATGAGGTCATTGGCCTGTAAATGGAAGTGACATCATCAGAACCAGGCAGAGTTTCCCGTGTCTGATCTGCAGAGATGAAAGAGAAAGGTTTACTGCATCCCGCCACCTCCTGGCCTGAGATGCAATTACCTCCTTTTGGTCCTTCTAGCTTTTTCCCATTCACACATGTGTGATACACTTTAAACTTTTCTACCCATTCATTTCGTCAAAGTTGTGCTGTTTTCACTTCCATTCTGAGCCAACATCCTTCTGTGACTTTCAACAGATTTCACTCCCTCTGCCAAAAGAAATCTCACTACAGCATGTTGTTCAACAATGGTGTATTCCCGCAGCAGATAGCCCATGTTCATTTGACGTTTGCATCAACAAGACTACGAGCAGAGCGCTGCATTGTGTGTGCTCGAACTACCCATAAGCCATCACAAACGTGCTGTATTGCATCAGCTTCTATCCATTGTGGTTATCACATGATCTTCAAATTGCCTTTACGGTTTGATTTAGCCTAATTTATTAGCGAGAAGTTATCTGGAGTACAGTTTGCAGTTCTGATCTCCATTTTAAAAAAAAAAAAACATAGTAGTGCTGGAGAAAATCAAGAGAAGAGCAACTAGAAAATTGAGTGGTATGAGCCATGAGGAACGACTGAAGGACTTGAACCTTTTAGTTCAAGCAAATAGAGTTTAAGGGGAGATGTGATTGAAGTGTTTAAAATTATGAAGGGAATAAGTGTAGTGGATCCCAGTTGTTGCCTTAAGATAAATTCTGGGGGCACGGTTGGAAGCTTGGTATGAACAAATGGAAAGTTCTTTTTCACGTGAAGAACCATAGACATGTGGAATAAATGACCAGCTATGGAGGACATTTTTGACTCAACTTAGCACATTTTCATCACTCTCCACATTTTCAATGTGCTGATACTATCATTTAATTATGAAGCAAAAGCAACATATATTTGAAAGCATAATAAAGAAGGTCTTGTCAAGAAATGCATAGTTTGACCATATACTATTTAAACTAAAAAGGCACTGACACATATAAAGCCTTAAGAGTTGCTAAAACCCTCACATCTCATGCTTAATGCAGTAAATTGGCTGTTAGAATTTCATTCCTCCTGAATAAACACTGAGCAAAAATGATTCATTATTTATGTGTTTTTTACCAGGAAGAGACTTGGTGTGTATTGTAGGATTTATTACTGCTTGATTTATTCCTTCTGTTGGTCTTTATTCTCCAGCTAACTAAACTGGAGCCAACATCATTCCTGTTGGGCTACCGATTAAATTATTCAACTGAAAAGACGTCTTTAAAACAACTGTAATCCTAGTCAGACTGATATCATGTTAGTCATATTATTTATGATTTATTCAGCACTTAGGTGACAGCATTCTACGAGCTGCCGGGGCTTGGCTCTTAAGCCCTTAAAGGAACAATGCATTATGGGTAGGCGGCTTTGCCTCTTAGGTTACTAATATGACACTTACAGCAGATTCAGAAAGTATTCAGACTCCCTGCCCATTTTCTTGTGTTGTGGATTTAGTTTTAAATGGCTAAATGTGACATTTTTGCTCATCAATCTACACACAATAACCCACAATGACAAAGTGAAAACATGTTTTCAGGAAGGTTTGGAAATTTATTAAAAACTTAAATCTTTCAATCATTTAAGTCTACAGCCCCTTTTACTGTGGCACACCAAATCCTGGTCAGGTTCATCCTGTTTCCTTTAATTCTCCTTGAGATGTGTCTAGAACTCGATTGGAATTCACCTGTGGAAAATCATGTTGATTATGCATCGTTTGGAAAGGCTGTGTATAGAAGGTCCCACAATTCACACTGCATGTCAAGACAAAAACCAGGCCACAAAGTCCAAGCAACTCTCTGTAGGCCTTCATGATCAGATTCTGGTGAGGCATAGATCAGGGCGAGGGGATAAAACTAACTCTAAAGCTTTGAATGTTCCCAGTAGCACAGTGGCCTCAATAATTGTGAAATGGAAGAAGTCTGGAACCACCAGGACTCCTCCTAGAGGATTAGCCAATGTAACCAGTGTAATGGATGGTACATATGGACTTGCATCCTGGCCAGGACTAAATGAGGATCCTTACCCGACTGGGAGACCAGTACAACGGGGAGATGAGCACTGCTAAATAAACCACTCAAAAAAATTAAAGGAACACTTTCAAAACACATCAGATCTCAATGGGAAAAATAATCCTGCTAGATATATCTGCTGATATGGACTGGGTAATGTTTTAGGAATGAAAGGATTCCACATCGTTTGATGGAAATGAAAATTTATCAACCTACAGAGGGCTGAATTCAAAGACACCCCAAAAATCAAAGTGAAAAAATGATGCGGCAGGCTAGTCCATTGTGCCGAAATTTCATTACAGCAACTCCAAATCATACTCATTAGTTTGGATGGTTCCCACATGCTTCTATGCTTGTATGCATGGGGGGGTTTTACCTAATGAGATGACAGATGGTGTCCTGGGGGATCTTCTCCTAGATCTGGACCAGGGCATCATTGAGCTCCTGGACAGTCTGAGATGCAACCTGGCGGCACCCAATGGACAGAAACATAAAGTCCCAGAGGTGTTCTATTGGATTTAGGTCAGGCAAATGTGGGGACCAGTCAATGGAATTGCCTGCATGCTCTCTCCTTATGAGGCCGGGTATTGTCGTGCACCAGGAGGAACCCAGGACCCACTGCACCAGCATAGGTTCTGACAATGGGTCCAAGGATTTCATCCCAATACCTAATGGCAGTCAAGGTGCCGTTGTCTAGCCTGTAGAGGTCTGTGTGTCCCTCCATGGATATGCCTCCCCAGACCATCACTGACTCACCACCACACCGGTCATGCTGAACGATGTTACAGGCAGCATAATGTTCTCCACAGCTACTCCAGACCCTTTCACGCCTGTCACATGTGTTCAGGGTGGACCTGCCAATTCTGGTATTCTATGGCAAATGCCAATCAAGCTCCACAGTGCTGGGCAGTGAGCAGAGGATCTGCCTGCTGGAGGTCATTTTGTAGGGCTCTGGTAGTGCTCATTTTTCCCCGTGTGTGATATAACTCTGAAAGGATGGTGTTTTTTTTTTTTTAATAATCCATTGGCCGTGTCAGTCTCTGTGGGTGCACTCGCCACAGGGAGGTGACGATGTAATTGGGACACTACACACCTGCACGTGAGGGTCCGATCATTCTCAGTTGCTTCATTGGCCTCATGTGGTGCGTGATTGAGACGCTGTGCCCACAGAGCCATATAAGTACGGGCAAGCACAAGAGATCACAGGGAAAAAGAAAGGAAAAAGAACAGAAGATGAAGGTTAAGGAGAGAAGAAGGCAGGAGGCCGAAAAAGCCAGAGTGGGAGCAAGCACGAGAGCAGGCTCGTTGGATAGAAGACAGCTGGGAGGAGAGCCCTGGAAGAGTGTTTGGTTGACACTCGGGGCAGATGGATTGGGTCACTCCTGCTGAGCTTTTAGAGGAGCAGGAGTGATCAGTATCATTGATGGCTTGCTGCGTAAGGCTGCAGAAGGTTGCAGTAGTCCAGGAGGCTTGGGAGGCTGAGCCCCAGTGTGAACGTCCTGGCTGTTGGGGGAACCTGAGTCTCGGTCTAGTGAGTGGGCTGTACATAGACAGGGGACGGAAGGCTACCAGACCAATAGGAGAGTTGGCTGCACCTGCTGATGGGGCAACTCCCCTGTTGCAAGGCCCATATGGGAGAAGCAGTTAAAAGGAGAAGGCACCAGGTTTTTAAAAAGGACCACTTCCAGCCAGTAATGTAACCCTTTTTTTTATGGAATTGGGGATTTTAACCTCCACAATCACCTGCTTTTCATGGAATATTTATTTATTAACTTTGAGCACCGCGCTATTTATTTGGACACTTTTGATTTGGTTTATTAATAAAAACACGGGACACTTTTACACCTTCCCCTTGCTCCATGTGTGATTTGTCCTCATTGTACAGCTCATCCGGTTACATTACCACCGGTGTTGGGTTCAAGAGGTTACCAAAACTGAAAAAAAGGAGCATTGGAGCAGGACCCGCACCATCACATCATGTTCATGTGCAAAACAGTCCACAGTCCAATGACATACAGGATAGGTGGATCGGTGATGTTAAACTGGCCCTAGTGTGTGAATGTGTGTGTATGTGTGGATTTTTCAAGCCCACCATTTTCTTTCATTCATATCACACATGTCTCCAATCATGCAATCAATTATTAAGCTTGTTTAAATGGAGAAAACTCATCACTCTGCTGTTTGGTATCACCATGTGTCCTACAGTGAACATGAACAGAGAAAGCAAAGGAGAGAGTTGTTTGAGGAGATCAGAAAGAAAATGACAGACAATCACATTAAAGGTAAAGGCCAGAAGACCATCTCCAAGCTGCTTGATATTCCTCGTTTGCAACGAGTGCAGAATGCAGCTGCTAGAATCCTAACTAGGAAAAGAAAATCCGAACACATTTCTCCAGTTTTGATGTCACTACAATTGTTACCTGTGTCATTCAGGATTGACTTTAAAATACTGCTTATGGTTTATAAAGCCTTAAATAATCGCGCTCCATCGTATATATCGGAATGTCTGACACCTTATATTCCAAATCGTAACCTCAGATCCTCAAATGAGTGTCTCCTTAGAATTCCAAGAGCTAAACTTAAAAGAAGTGGTGAGGCGGCCTTCTGCTGCTATGCACCTAAAATCTGGAATAGCCTGCCAATAGGAATTTGCCAGGCTGATACAGTGGAGCAGTTTAAAAAACACTTCTGAAAACACATTACTTTAACATGGCCTTCTCATTACCTCACTGTAATTTAATCCTGATACTCTGTATATCCAATTTATTATAATAACTATTCATGGTGGCTCTAAAATCTGTAATAACCCCTACTCTCTCTTCTGTTTCTTTTTCCGGTGTCTTTACTCAAAGCACTGTGATGTCCCAACAGTGATGGATTAAGAGCCAGAAGTCTACATGACCATCATCATCAAGAGCGTCCGTGAGAACCCTAAATCCAAAGTGGACTGTTTCATTTATGTTAGGTAGAATGTCCAGAGGGGACTGGGTGGTCTCGTGGTCTGGAACCCCTGCAGATTTTTTTTTTCCAGCCATCTGGAGTTTTTTTTTTTTTGTTTTTTCTGTCCTCCCTGGCCATCAGACCTTACTCTTTTTCAATGTTAACTAATGTTGTCTTGTTTTAATTTCTTTTTTTGTCTTTTATTTTTCTTCATTATGTAAAGCACTTTGAGCTACTTTTTTGTATGAAAATGTGCTATATAAATAAATGTTGATGTTGTTGTATTATTATTATTATTGAAAAGTCAGCCTCTTGGTTACTTAAGCGCCCCCCACTGGTCACAGTAGGCCCTGAGATTACTTCAAAGGTGACTGCAAATGTTGATTGTTATGTTTATATGCTTTAACTCTTAAACCATCAGCAGGATGTTTTGTATGTTAGTAAAAATAGACTCGCAGTGAAAGAAGGCAGTCAATCATTTCAACATGGAAGCTTCTCTGCAATCTGTCCTTCCATTGTTTTTGTCCGTTAACTCTTTATAGTACACAACAAGTTCACAAAACAGAAAGAGCTTTCAGACCACTTAAAATCCCTCACTGATAATACTGAAATATGTAAAAGGTTCTTCAGCCTTGAAAATGGATGTTGCACTGAAGTCTAAGGACGTTACTCACAGAGATAAGTGCTTTAGTGCCTTCTAACATGGATGCGATCAGACAGGTGCACTGAAGCTGAATGGCAGGAGAGTGCTGCCTGAAGCGGCCTCTGGGACTCGGGGACTTCTTTATCAATTTGAGTGGGATGCCCTATGGGGTCTCGGTCTCTACACTTGTCACAGTCTGTCTTGTCAGACTCTCTTAGTTGTAAGACACCTGCAAAAGGATGCATATTTAGAGACTTCTGAAAGCAGGTCAAAGCGTTTTAGTAAATGAAGCCCGTTCAAAGCTGAAATACAATTGAACGGTATAATTTGTCATCACTTCATTATCTTAAATGTTCTAAAACAAATCCTTTATGAAAATCCTGCTCCAGGTCACTGTCTATGGAGGTCTTCCCCAATGTGACCAGTAGAGGGTGCTCCTGTGGAAAAAAACATTATATATATACATACATAATATATGTATAACATATATATATATATATATATATATATATATATATATATATATATATACACAAACACACACTAGGGGGCTTTGCCCCCTGCTCGCTTCGGTCGTCAACCCCAGGCCGGCACTGTCCGCTAACCAGTTTGTGGTTCTGCCGCTCGCGTATGGGGAAGCGAATGTACAATTTAAACAGATTGTTATTTTCATGGGAATTGTTACATATGCATAATAGAACTAACAATTGTACATTACAGCAAGTAATTAACCATAGTAAAAAAAATAGTAAAACAGAATAAATAGTATTATACTGTATATTAGGTGGCTCGCCCAGTCCCGGGTTTGGTTATCCGGATATACAATTTAAAGAGATTGTTATTTTCATGGGAATTGTTACATACTCTTTCAATTCTATGTTGCATTGTTTCTCCGTGATAATAAATATACAACTGACTGAACTGTGGTTTCTTCAAAACTGAACTTGTTGTAGCTTTAATTGTTGCGGGACCACAGATTCTCAAAGTGTATGGTCCATTATTGTGTAAATCTATGTTTTGAGCATTGAATGATGTGAACGCGAAAAGATTGTAGATTTGGATATTTTGCCTGTAGTGTTTGTGGATTTCACTTTCACCAAACAACAAATCTTTTAATTCTCACGTATACGCCTCTTTATTGGGAGGCAACGATACTTTTCTGTGATGGCAACACAAATTTGATGATCTACAAGTCTCCGACTTAAACTCTAAAGCCTAACAATATCTACATCAGGGGTGCCCACACTTTTTCGGCTTGTGAGCTACTTTTAAAATGACCAGGTCGAAATGATCTACCTATATTAAAATGCTATATATATATATATATATATATATATATATATATATATATATATATATATATATATATATATATATACAGTACATACATATTATGCATATATATACTGAGTATACTTTATACATAAAATATATGTTGTCGTCCTTGCATAACTGAATAACCTTTATGGCAAAATAACAATTCAATATATTTATGGTCACTACAGTCATGTGGGAAAAGGCTGACTCACATAAATAAGTAATAATCGTCATGCAGTCAAGGAGCTTTTGAATTCAGCGGAGTGAAAAATGACGGCTGTCCGATTAACTGCGATTTTAGTTCCCTCTCCTTTCTCCTCCTCAGATCGCTTTTTGGAAGGACGTCAGTTTTGTAGTTTTCATGAACAGTTTGAAAGTGCCTTTCCACATTTCCCTTCTTTGGAATAGCAATGATAGATTGACAGATCAGACAAACGCACTTCAATTGTGACTTTGTGAGAAAAAAAAATCCTCTTCCAATTCCACATCCAACCTATACCCTTCCCAAACAATTTTTCTTTAAATCCCTTCTTTAGTCGATATAAATTGGAAGGCTAACTAGATCACAGCCGGAGTTTTGCAGTAGCTCGGGCGTTTGATCGTGAGTCGTGGGATGACCAGTGTGTTAGAAGAAAAGAGATCTCAGACTGGCCGCCCTGTATGTCAATCAAGTGGCAAATGCCATAGGGAGGATATATGATAGACTAACCTTTAAAATAATTTTTTTTTTAATGCAACGCGATCTACCTGCACTACCTTTGCGATCCACGCATTGGGCACCCCTGATCTACATACTTCTGACATGTCACTTATGTCCATATATTCAATCTCTTTTTGCTGTTCTGTTTTTTCACCGACTAATCATTTTTGTTTGTTTGTGCTAATGCAATCTTTACTTTCTTTTTTTTTACACTTTCTAATTTTACTACTTTCATATTCTTTAACTTGCTCTGCATGTGTATTGCGGCGTTTTTTTTTTTTGAGCCTTTCGAATTCCACTGCTATCATAATCTCTAACCTGATCTGCATGTGTATCGCTTCAACATTTTTGAACATCTTCAAGAAGTCTTTTATCACTGACCCCGATTGGACCTACAAGGTTTTCAATTCCACTTGGTCCAGGCAGATTATTACTTTCCTTATTTTCTGAATTTGCACATAGATTATTATTGTTATTCTGTGCATTCTTTTTTGCCTTATTTTGTCTCCAACGCTTTTGTGTCTGTTTTCGACATGCTGCTTTCTTCTTCACTTAGTCGTTGACATGCCACCTACAACGTATGCAGTTTCTAAGAGCTGGGAGTACATGAAGTGTGTCTGTGAAAAGAATTCCAACAACTGAGAGGTTAGATATCCGTGATCTTGTTTTAAATTGTAAGTAGGGCGTGACGTGCAAAAGTCACCGTCTCACAGGTCTAGCTTCCAAAGGTTGTAAAGTCTAGTCTCACGGGACGTGAAAGTGCCTTTATGTGAAGTTCATGTCTTTTCCCAAGATTTTTGTATTATAATAGATATACAGTATATAAATAAATATACTATATATACATATGAATAAGTAAATATATATAAATAATCACCCTTAATAACCAGGAAGGAGGAAGTTTGTTCGTGTGTCTGTAATTCCTCTTGATGAAGTGAGAGCACTCCATCACAGCAGTCTGTTAAAGGAAATGTTCCCTGAGCAGAGATGCCACAGAATGGTCACAGAGCAAGGCCCATATTTGTAGACAATTGAAGTTACATAACAGTGCTGGATTACTGCTTACACACCATCTTGACATTTACTCTGATTGGTTTATTGGCTTACACCATCTGAATATTTTCTCTGATTTGTTTGCTAGCTTACACAACCAAACAACACGCCTAAATAAAAATCTCATTCTATTACCCTTTTGATGCAATTCAACTATGTATGTGACAACTGCCACGTCTTACTGGGTACATGACATCAGACAATTTCTTAAACTACCACCTGGAACATTCTTATCTCCTTTTCTACTGGAATATTTATATATATATATATATACAGTCGTATGAAAAAGTTTGGGAACCCCTCTTAAATTCTTTGGATTTTTGTTTATCATTGGCTGAGCTTTCAAAGTAGCAACTTCCTTTTAATATATGACATGCCTTATGGAAACAGTAGTGTTTCAGCAGTGACATTAAGTTTATTGATTAACAGAAAATATGCAATATGTATCATAACAAAATTAGACAGGTGCATAAATCTGGGCACCCCAACAGAGATATGACATCAATACTTAGTTGAGCCTCCTTTTGCAAATATAACAGCCTCTAGATGCTGTCCTCCTATAGCCTTTGATGAGTGTCTGCATTCTGGATGGAGGTATTTTGACCATTCTTCCATACAAAATCTCTCCAGTTCAGTTCAATTTGATGGCTGCTGAGCATGGACAGCCTGCTTCAAATCATCCCATAGATTTTCGATGATACTCAAGTCAGGGGACTGTGACGGCCCTCCCAGAAGGTTGTACTTCTCCCTCTGCATGAATGCCTTTGTAGATTTCGAACTGTGTTTTGGGTCATTGTCTTGTTGGAATATCCAACCCCTGCGTAACTTTAACTTTGTGACTGATGCTTGAACATTATCCTGAAGAATTTGTTGATATTGGGTTGAATTCATCTGACCCTCGACTTTAACAAGGGCCCCAGTCCCTGAACTAGCCACACAGCCCCACAGCATGATGGAACCTCCACCAAATTTGACAGTAGGTAGCAGGTGTTTTTCTTGGAATGCGGTGTTCTTCTTCCGCCATGCAAAGCGCTTTTTGTTATGATCAAATAAATCATTTTTTGTCTCATCAGTCGAAAGCACTTTGTTCCAAAATGAATCTGGCTTGTCTAAATGAGCATTTGCATACAACAAGCGACTCTGTTTGTGGTGTGAGTGCAGAAAGGGCTTCTTTCTCATCACCCTGCCATACAGATGTTCTTTGTGCAAATTGTGCTGAACTGTAGAACAATGTACAGATACACCATCTGCAGGAAGATCTTGCAGGTCTTGGAGGTGATCTGTGGGTTGTCTGTAACTATTCTCACAATCCTGCGCATATGCTGCTCCTGTATTTTTCTTGGCCTGCCAGACCTGCTGGGTTTAACAGCAACTGTGCCTGTGGCCTTCCATTTCCTGAGTACTTTCCTTACAGTTGAAACTGACAGTTTAACCCTCTGAGATAGCTTTTTGTAGCCTTCCCCTAAACCATGATGTGGAACAATCTTTGTTTTCAGATCTTTTGAGATGATCCTATGCTGTCACTCTTCAGAGGAGAGTCAAAGGGGAGCACAATCTGCAATTGACCACCTTAAATACCTTTTCTCATGATTGGACACACCTGTCTATGAAGTTCAAGGCTTAATGAGCTAATCCAACCAATTTGGTGTTGCAAGTAATCAGCATTGAGCAGAGACAGGCATTCAAATCAGCAGAATTACAAGGGGACCCACATTTTTGCACAGCCAGTTTTTCACATTTGATTTAATTTCATACAACTAAATACTGCTTCACTAAAAATCTTTGTTCGGAAAACACCACAGGACTCAGATGTTCCTAAGAAACGAAAGACATACCACGGTTATCTTTTTTGTTGAAAGGAGAGTCAATTATTATGCAGGCTGAGAGGGGTTCCCAAACTTTTTCATATGACTGTATATATATGTGTGTAAGAAAGTTTAATAAGGTCACACCCTCGACCGGAAGTGGTTGCCTGTTCACGACAGACTTTTCTTTCCACCATATTGGTTTATCTACAGCATGTTTGTTTGTTTATTGCTTCAGTTGTTTTTTTACGTTAAATAAATATAAAATACAGTCGAACCTCGGTTTGTGAGCATAATTCGTTCCGGAAACCAAGGTTCCACTGTGTATATATATATATATATGTATATATATATATATATATATATATATATATATATAGGGTGAGTCAAAATGATGTTAACATTTGAATGGCGGAAACAATTTATTCACAAAACATACTTCATATGTGCAAGATGGTTTACAGGAATGTCTCAACCTGTTCGCCATCATGTTCAACACACAAAAACCAACAGGCAGCAGTACCATTTAAAGCCCAGACACACATTTCGTGGGGGATAAGATGATACCACAGTCCGTACGTATTCTGTCCTTCAGGTCATTGATATCACAAACTTTCCTGCTATACACATGCCCCTTCCCCATGCCCCATAACCAGAAATCACAGGGTGTCAAATCAGGGGAGTGTGGAGGCCATGGCAATGGTCCACCACGACTTATCCATCAACCTGGAAAGGTGTGGTCAAGATAAAAATAAGCCATTAGTGTTAACATAATTTTGACTCACCCTGTGGACATATATAGAGCTGAGAATTTGTTCTTTTTGTGTGTGAGTGGAATCCATAATTTTGATTAGCTTCTAGCTTGGTTGAAACCGTGAACGTTACTTCTTTGTATTTCCTGGTTTAATGTCATATAACGAATGGATGTTTAATCCCACATTAACAAATGGCATTGCTGGTTGAATAACTAAACCCCATGAACTGTGGAAAGCATCTACGAGTTAGAGTACCGGGGTGGGATTGGGGTTCACAGACATCACTGCAGGTCTCCGTATTATTTCTACAGACAGCACCAATGGTGGAATTTGATAATGTTATGGATTCATCAATGTTATTTTAAACTTGCTACAAATCACAATACTGTTTTGGCATCAATGCCTAAAACGGTGTGCCTCAGCAAGAACGGACTTAAATAAATTTCTACTATCAAGAAACAGTAAAAGTTACTAACACCATTATTAGTTGTTCACTTTCTATTGTATTATAAACAGCAGCAAGGCTAACAATCGTGCATTCTGCATCATTGTGGTTTATCTCTGTTGCACTTAGTAACAATATTCATGGTGGCTCCAAAATCCATACTAACCCCAACTCTCTCTTCTGTTCTTTTTCCGTTTTTCTGTGGTGGCGACCTACACTACCACCAGCTGATCAAAGCGCCATGATGTCCCTACATTGATGGATTAAAGGCCAGAAGTCCATGTGACTGTCGTCATCAAGTCCTTCCATGAGAACCCTGAATACAATGAGGACTGATCATTCATGTTAGGTAGAATGCCTAGAGGAGGCTGGGTGGTCTCATGGCCTGGAAACCCTACAGATTTAATTTTTTTCTCCAGCCGTCTGGAGTTTTTTTTTTGTTTTTTCGGTCCTCCCTGGCCATCAGACCTTACTTTTATTCTATGTTAATTAGTGTTCTCTGATTTTAATTCTTACTTTGTCTTTTTTCTCTTTCTTCATCATGTAAAGCACTCTGAGCTACATCATTTGTATGAAAATGTGCTATAGAAATAAATGTTGTTGTTGTTGTTGATATGCAGGTGTACATCAGCATTTCCATTTTCCCAGGATTGATTTGATAAAAAAAAAAAAAATAACAGCGTCATTTCAAAGTTATTGTCATGTGGAGAAAGTTCATTGGAATTCTGCAAAGTTTGACCTACACACAGCAGGCCACGACGTTCTTTGGTGGTCCGGTATCTCGCTCCGTTGGTTATGTACAGTAAATGCAACATCACAAAATAACAGGGAGTGTTGAGTGAAACAGCCGAGTTCAGTTTTGTAAAACTGATGCTAAACTTTGTTTTACCCGTGACTTCACAACTGCAAAACTCACTCAAAGGGTGTTTTGGAGTTTTAAAGGAAGAAACATGGCTCCTTATGGGTTTGGCAATACTACACACCTTTTTCTGTCTCTATATTTCTCAGGAAAATCTGTCTTTTAGAAATACAGCACGGCTAAAACACAATGCACAATGGAACAAAATGACATCCTATTAGACAAAAGCGAGCTGATGAAATTGTTATCAAAATCAGCTGAGAAGAAAACACGGCCACTGCTGGTTTATATGGGATACACTGTGCAAAAGTATGTCTAACAAAGGTGACCTCCCATCAGCCCCAGCAAACTCTTACTGTCTGATGGGAATTTTAGTTACAGCACCAACACTGGTTTTGCAAGCAATCACCCCTATACGCCAAATTGTGTTTCAAGCTGAACCAACAGCAACACACCTGGAAAATCTTGTGTTTGATAATTTTCACGTGATTGCTGAATAAATAGATCACAATTTTATTTATATAGATTAAGGATCCAAAAGCCTCATACAGAAGTACGCAACATTTAGAGACATATCTCCAAGTTCAGCCAGCAAAGTGAAGCTATTTTTAGTATTCCACATTACACAGAGATAAATAATCTCTTTATCGCTGCTTCACAACAACAACATTTGTTTTTATGAATGCCTTATATCATAACTGTATGTGACTAACAGATGCATCACAGGTTAATATTTGTTCTCTGTCTCAATGGCCACTTTTGGTTTATCACCATTCAGGTTTTTTCTTTGGTGTGAAGAGGCAGTTTACACTAAGGCCCATCTTGAGGTCACTATAATAAAAACACGCGGTCAATAAGGAGTATTGTTTCCCCGAGTCAGACGGAAGGCAACTGACCTGTTGACTTCTAGTTAAATTCCATAATGGACTCGGGACCACAACGGACCACATCCAGCATGACAGCTACAGCTGCACATGCCAACATAGCAGCCATTTGGTAATGACACAGATACGTCAGACATCTGCTAAAAGCCTTCTCACTGCTATAACACGGCACGTTCTCTGATCACATCGTCAATTTTCATCAAAAGGAAAGCCAAATTTGGTTAGACATACTCAACAGGAAACGTCACATTTAGAGCGCTGCACTGGGTACTCTTAGTGGTGTAGCCATAATGAAACTCTGTACCTTTCAAACTCCTAACAAAAATGGAAATTGCTAGTGAGAGATTCTTATACATCAGAAAGTACAGAATGTTTAAATATTTAGTCTGATAAAAGCAGTACAAGAAGCTGGAAGGGAAAAAAGAAACGCCGAGAGACACGGAGAAGAATCTTCAGCAAGCCACCAGTCAAAAGACAAAGCACTTGCAAAGCATTCAATATAGAAGAGCTGGCTGATTCCATGCTGCTATAAATGGTTAATCAAAGTTGGAAGATGTGCCTATACAAGAGCTCTCATTTTTAAGAGAATTCCATCAGTATTTGTTCTTGTCAATACAAGAAATGCACAAAAAAAATAAATTTTGAAAGAGAAAACACTCTTAAAAATTATTTTTCATGGCACTTTGCTGGGATGGGAGGTTTCTAACAAACCTACAGCTTGACAAAGAGCTAATCTATCTTGGGACGGGGTCTTTGTGCTTTGAAAAAAGGTTTGTAGTATGTGGACAATCTTTAATCTATAGGCACCTAGCATAAACTAACATATTAAAAAAAAAAAACTGAACTTATCCCTGGTTATTAAATGCAGCCTTTAAATGTCCTTTTAAAAAAATAACAAAACCACTAATATTTTACAAATCTATCTATTGATCAGTATTTATGAAACCAGTTTCAAAGCTATATAAATGTTCTTCCTGGAAACTTCATGTGGACGGCTCTTTTAGGAACCAAAAATAATTCTTCTATGGTAGCGCTCTGAAGGATCATTTTAGCATCTGCAGCTCAATTCTGATTGATCCACTCCTAGGTGACACTGATCCAATCTTTGTAGAGTGTGGAATGGAAGTTAAAGTCTATTGCTAGCTTCTGTATGAAAATCTGCATGTTCTCTGTGTGGCTAGGTATTATTATTATTAACAGATCAATACGTGTGCTTACATAGAGTAGGGCTGCCAGTATGGAATGTAGTTTTTGGCTTCTTTCCGGCTTGCCTTAGCAGTCCAATTAAGATGCCAAACGTATGACGAGTTGTCTGATAAGCTTAATTAAAAATATAAGAAAAGACTAGATAGAATTTCTGCTTTCCGTTGTAATCAACAAACTGTGTAAGAATGTTCTGTGACCTTTGGATGAAACTGAGATTATTTTTTCTAACCGTTTCTTTGAAGATTTCTGTTATAAAAATGCAACTTACACCCTTCAGGGGGCTTTTTGCATTTAGAGCTTTGTAAGGCAAAGACCCTCTACTCACCAAGTGTAAGAAATAAAAGAATTCTGTTTGAATTGGGGCCTGCCTGCTGTTGTCTTGAACCTTCGTCCACAAGAGAAATGTGAACAGCAAAAAAAAGAAAAAGAAAAAAAAAAAGGAACTTTCCCAATCATATTTACACCACTCTTATATGGGGCAGTAACACATAACTTGAATGTCACCTGAATTTGAACGCTTGAATCAGAATTGGTTGGAAATTTGTACTAAAGTATCTATCTGTCTATCTATCTTTATATCTGTCTATCTATCTCACCAGCCAGTTTCATTTCACTGTTTATGTGACCATAATTTTGGAACAGAAAAAACACAATGGATTACAGTAGAGATTCGGCCTGCCATTGGAAAGAAAGTGAGGTGTTGGGAGTTAATAGGAATGTTGAATGACTGTTGTCAGCAAATACAGAGCATCTGCAATATGTGCCAAAGTGTTGACATATCAACGTCTCACTCTCATCAGCGGTGAATCTTTTGTGTCCAAGTTTCTGATAGAGCAGCGCTTAATTATGCTCACATAAATGGGTACGATTTACGTTTTCTTTTCTCCTCCTTACTATCGTGAGCTGGCAAATTTGTATACATCCTGCACACTGTTGGTGATTATGGTTACTTAGCAGGTCATATCTGTAATTTTTTTTTAATATAATAATTTTGTGCATGCAGGGCTCTTTCAGCGTAGATATCTGTACATACTCCTCTCACATTTGGGTCTTTTGTAAAATAATTTTGAACATCCATCCATCTTCAAAACCTGCGTATCCAGGGCAGGCTCATGGAGCAGCTGGGGGCCCATCCCAGATACCCGGAGGCACAAGGCAGAAACACCACCTGGACAGGACGCCAGTGCACTGCAGGCCATGCAAACGCAAAAGGGCCAATAGGAGTGTAAAATTAGAATTGAACCATTTTTAGCTGCAGGGTGAACACAGCCATATAAGAAGCAGAAAGTTACAAATAACAAGAAAGGGACGAATATTGAGAAAAGGAAAATAGCTACCCTCATTCTCAGGTTCCAAATGAGGTTTAGAATTTAGAATTTAAAGTAAGTCAGGATGAAGAAGTGGCTAATATATCACAGTCATCAATGCTAACAAACTGTCAGCATCAACACACACCTTTAAAAACTATATTTAAATTTTAAATTTTTTTTTTTTAAAGAATGAGAAAAATCGACTTCTTTTTATGTAGATATCTTTTTGGATAGGATTTAAAATGATGGCATATTAACTTCTACAATGAATTTAGCAGTTGACTATAATATTATAATAATATTTTAAATGTATTATATTTATTTTTATAATATTTTATACATTAGGTTAATAACAGGGAGTTTATGCCCGACAGATTACTGTACTGCTGCTGCTGTCACAAATACAGTAAATTACATCTGTATTACACTTCACAGGAATGAAATGAGCTGCATTTAATATTTTTCTTAATTGTGGTAGTTGACTTACTTTGTATTTATTCTTCAACTTTTAATCAGAATGTCATCGGCTGATGTTCTTTTGTCATGATCTTTATCAGCTATTATTTAAGTACATTTTATATAAAAATACTTACATTTCTCACAATCCAAGTCACTCATTTACAGCAGATAAACAAAACCTAGTAAATAGTACAGGGTGACACAGAAAAATGGGAACTTTTGAAATGTGTAGTGGTAGCACTGCAGAACAGGGACCTTGAGCTGTAAATAATCTCGCCATTTAGTAATTTAGTAATCAATTGCAAGGCAATCAATGGCTGCTGTGCGAGAATCGTTCGGTAACTGAGTCATCTCAAGATTCGGTGACATTCCCTGGCCCTCAAGATCACCAGATTTGTGATTTTTTTCTTGTGGGGCCACCTTAAGAGTCGGGTCTATACGACTCGGCCAAGGACACTGAATGAATTGAAACAAAGAATTCAAGACGAAATTTGTGGTATCCCAGCTGAGATGTTGCAGCGATCAATGGGGAACCTCAACAGTAGATTGGAAGAATGCATACGTACAGGAGGACGCCATCTACAGGACGTAATTTTCAGACATTGATAATTTGGATTACTGTCTCTTAAAAGGCAAGTTGTATTGGTTCAATTGCTGTCAATAAAATTTTTTTGTTGGATTTCTTCTATTTTTATTGGGTTTTTCAAAAGTTCACGTTTTTCTGTGTCACCCTGTATATGGAAAATAATTTAAATTCAGAACTCTGACAGTAGACACATTTCAAATTTATACATTTCCCCTAAGTGAATAAAGCAAAATCTATAACATGTTAACACAAATTATTTTTATTTTATTCACATTGGCATTGTTTTACAAATTATACATACAATGTTTTGAAACGTTCATAAAAATGTTATGTAATGCGGACACAAACCTTTGCAAAATTTTTAAAGATTGAGGCTGTAAAGGTAAACAAAGCAAAAAGCTAACTTATTTTTCCTTTTCCTTTTGTTCTTTTTCTTTCTTTTCCCGCTCTGCTTTTGCTTCCTCTTCCTCATGTTTCTTTATCAGTTCCTCCACTTCCTTTAACTTTAGAACTTTGATTTTTGTTTTTCCATTTTCTCTGGTTAGAGTTGCAATTTCAACTAAAAAGAAAAGCATCCACAAAAAAAATGTAATAAACATGGAGAAGACCTATATACACACTCACAGTATTACTCCACGGCAGAAGGACGAAATTCAAGACAAATTGAATGTTTTAAGTGAAGTGAGTTAAAAGTTGTAGAATACATGCATAAAAAGCCAAAGGAAATAAAATCCAAAGTACCATATCTGTTTTGAGGCAGAGAAATAAATGAAGGGGAGAAGCTGCCATTAAAAGGTAAAAAGAGGCTACAAGAAAGGGGCTTTACAAAGGAATCTGTGATGAACGAATCTAATATTTACTCCAGCCCCAAGTTATATTCCTAGATTTTGGGGTAATTTCAAAACAGAACTGAGTAAACCCAACACCATCCTTGTAAAGGTTTGTGCACTGGGATGTACTACGAGTTTATGGCTCCAAGAGACAGAATGTAATACAGGCACTCACTGCAGTGCAGGGACCCAAAATGACTGATCATAAAAATATGATATTTGATCAGTGTGGATGTAGAAGAACAAAGATAACAAAGACTGAAAAAACATCAAAGACAAAAACAGTTTATGGTAACAATTTATAAAGGCATGGACAATCTCAAGTTAATGTAGAAAAGTGCAAAAAAAGAGAAAAGTAACATGCTCTATAAATATAAAGACAGGAGTCATTGTCTTTACAGGAAGCAACCTGTGAAATTTTAAAATGGTTTTATAATTGTACTGAATGTGCACAAGTGTACGGGGAGAAATGATTTCATTAAAAATCTTGCCAATTTTATGAAGGTGTCATAGTGCAATTATTGTAAACATTAATATGACAAAACACTGTCTGTGCATAGAAGATAACAGATTTCTATCTTAGTTTTATGACACCACCAGTGGTTTTTCTG
Source organism: Polypterus senegalus (assembly GCF_016835505.1). Lineage (NCBI taxonomy): Eukaryota > Metazoa > Chordata > Cladistia > Polypteriformes > Polypteridae > Polypterus > Polypterus senegalus. Next base: position 136,402,855 of record NC_053165.1, on the reverse strand, counting down.
CTGGCCTTAAGGTTTTTGAGAAAAAGAGAGGCACAAAAACATGCATTTGCACTTTAGGGCTATATGACTGAAACAAAAATGAGTGAAAGACCCCTCAAAATCAGAAAAAAGGGAGCCTTATCATTAATTTAATGTCCCTTCAAAATTTTCATTCAAAGAGGTCCTCTCATAATAAGGGCTGCACATTTGAGGTGGTGGGCTGAAATAAGCTAAACAAATACCTATCATCGCTATGAATTCTGCAGTGTTTGATAAAATATTAATCAAAATCCATGCAAATCTGTTAATCCAGATTAGGACCCGAGTGCAGCCATGCAACTGGTGACACCTCAGCACCACACATGTTCAGATAGAGTGGAACAGTGTGAGGTTTTTTTTATGGTGGCTGGAGTGCCAATTCTGCCACCAACGCCCAAGTTTTTTCCTGCAGGTTGGAGGGCCTACATGCAGGGATGGATGCAGATTAACGTCATACCAAGGACGGAGCAATTGCAGGTTAAGGGCCTTCCTCAAGGGCCCAACAGAGCAGAGACACTATTGGCATTTTACGGGATTCAAACTAGCAACCTTCTGATTGCCAGTGCAGACCCCTACCTCAGAGCCACCACTCCGCCACATTAATAAAGGATAAACAGAATAATACTAAAAAGTAACCAAACGATGGTCTACTTTATCACAGCAGTAACTCTGAAAGTTCTAATGCATAAAGAAGAAAATTTTCAATTAATTTTAAAATTCAGGAAAAAACTACTAAGACTACTGTTGCATCACTTTGGGGTAAATCATCTGGATTCTGGATTCAGATTCTCATGGGTGCTTATCCAAGTCCATGGATGATGCACTTTTCACAAGGTGTTCATCTAATTTCAAAAACCACCACCTAAACCATTTTTGGCAATGGGATACAATATAAATGTCACTCATCAACCATGTTGGCCACCCTTAAAGTTTGCATTCTATTTATTTTCCAGTTTGCCTTTTATTGGTATTTCAGTTCTTACACAATTGCCATGTTGTCAATGAATAACATCAACGCATGCACAAAATGCAAGCAAGTCAACATTAGCTCCTTGCTCCCATCTACTGGCAGAAAATGTTATACAATTACAAAAGAATTGGGGGTTTAGAAAACTGACACTTGCCATGGCCAACAACAAAAACTGCCACAAGACATTTTATATAGGTACATTTTTATGTCAGTTTCCAGTTCCAAATAAGAGTCACAGTGAATACAGTAGCATATGAGCCATTTACAAAGTGCTTTACAGCTGCTGTCAGCCAAAAGCAATACATTCAGAAATATAAATATTGACAAAAATGCTGAACATCAGCCTTCTGGCCACAACTCAAAAATGCATTCCTTTGACTACTAAAGATAAACAGTGAAGGCTGAATAACATTACAGGGAGTGCAGAATTATTAGGCAAGTTGTATTTTTGAGGATTAATTTTAATATGGAACAAACACAGTGCTATCAGTCAATCCAAAATGTTAATAAACCTGAAACCTGAATGTTTCACAACGGAAATGTGAGTGTGAACATCATCAGGGGAATACATATGTGCGCACAATTATTAGGCAACTATTAGTGTGCAGATTTATTATGCAACTAAAGGAAAAATGAAAATTTTCCCATCTCACTTGTTTATTTTCATCTGTTATAGTGAGAATAATAAACAAACACCTCAAAATTTACAAACAAACATCTCTGACATTTCAAAAAAAATCAATCAATCAATCAATGACCAATATAGCCACCCTTCTTTCCAATAACAGTCATAAGCCTTTCCATTCATGGAGTCTGTCAGTTTCTCCATCTGTTGACGATCAGCTTTTTGTGGAGCAGTGACTACAGCCTCCCAGACACTCTTCAGAGAGGTGTATTGTTTTTCTCCCCCGTAAATCTAGCGTTTAAGAAGTGCCCACAAGTTCTCGATAGGGTTTAGGTCAGATGAGGAAGGGGCCATGTCATTATTCCTTCATCTTTAAGGCCTTTACTGGCTGGCCACGCAGTGGAGAACTTCGATGCAAGTGATGGAGCATTGGCCTGCATAAAAATCATGGTCTTTTTCCTGTATCACTGTTTGAAGAAAGTGTCTTCGAAAAACTGGCAGTAGGTTTGGGAGTTGATTTTGAGTTCATCTTCAATGCAAAAGGTCCAACTAGCTCATCTTTAAAAATACCAGCTCATACCAGTACCCCACCTCCACGTTGGAGTGGAGCTCTGTGCCCATTACTGATCCACAGGTCCATGCATCTGGTCCATCAAGAGTCACTCTCATCTCATCGGTCCATAAAACCTTTGAAAAAAATCTGTCTTCAGATATTTCTTGGCCCAGTTTTGACATTTCAACTTATGTTTCTTGTTCAGTGGTGGTTGGGTTTCAGCCCTCCTTACCTTGGCCATGTCTTTGAGCACTGAACACCTTGTACTTCTGGGCACTCCAGGTAGGTTGCAGCTCTGGAATATGAAAGTACTGGAGGATAATGGGTTCCTGGTAGCTTCACGTTTGATTCTTCTCAAATCTTTGGCAGCTAATTTGCGTCTTTTGTTCTCAACACGTTTCTTGCGACCCTGTTGACTATTTGCAACAAAATGTTTGATGGTTCTGTGATCACACACCAATATCTTAGCAATTCCAAAAGTGCTGCATCCCTCTGAAAGACTTTTTACAATTTTTGACTTTTCAGAGTCAGTTAAATCTCTTTTTTGGCCCATTTTGCCTGAGGAAAACTAGCTGCCTAATAATTCTGCACACCTTGATATAGGGTGTTGATCTCCTTAGGCCACATCCTCCCTCATTACACAAATACACATCACCTGGCGTGCTTAAATCCAATAAGCATTCAAGTTAATACAGCTTGGAGTTGGAATATACGCATTAAAAATGATGATATGGTCAAAATACTCACTTGCCTAATAATTGTGCACACAGTGTATTTGCATCCTTATATGAAAATAGCTGTTTTGATTAAAAAAACAGCTGCAATTACTGTATCCAACAAGGGGCGCGCATGCTCCGTGGGACTGAGATTTTTTTTAAATTACTTAAACATATACATATCCTTTAATAGTATCAAAGACCTAGATATTAAGACAAGATAATATGGTGCAAAGGAAATAAGACATTTAACTTGCTTTAAAATGCAGCTTTACCTCCTAATATACACACAATATATGCATACAGCCCAGGAGCAGTCATAAAAAAAATACAATTGGTCTTACAGTTCTTTAATGGGGCTGTGACAACTGCGTGTCTATCTTTTGGAGGAGTCGGAGACGTTTCTCTTGGCACATCACACCTGTACTGACTGAACTTCCACCTAGTGTGGGCTTCTAGCTCTTTGACACTCTGATTTGCTTTTATGCCTACTGTACACTTTCCACTAACCAACACTATATATGTATTAGTACCAATTTAGCAAATTCATACAGATTTTTTTAAACAAATTCTACGGTCCAGTGCTGTATATGGATTAGACTCCCTTACACCAATTTTGCCTAGTCTGCCTTCTTCTGTCACAACTGGAACCTGGCACCTGCTCCAATAACTAATCTCATTTATATTCCTTCAGTTTGTCACTGCTGCCTAAAAAGATGATTCTTCTTTCTTTAGGTAGAAAATATATGCTAAACAAAAAACAGGTTTTTACAAATCACAGTATCATACAATAGTTATTTTTCAACTCTGGTTACAATTACATATGCAGATCTTTAGTACAGTTTCCAGCATTCAATTTCTTTATACGTCCAAGCCACTATATATTTTAACATAAGGTTTACAGACTTGTAGTAGATCTTTCAAAAATGCCATTTGTGTGCTGCTTCTTTTTGCTACAAAAATGCACATGGCTCCCAACACAGACCATCAAATATAACCATCGTGATAAACCTAGACTCAGAACACAGAGGCTAGGACTACACTAGAAAATAAGTTTTTAAAAATTAGGCTTGTCAAACTAGAGGGAAGAGAAAGGACAGAGATCTGTTTGTGACACTAAAGAAAAAAATAGATGGTACACCCCATTAATTTTTTTTTTCTTTTTTAGCATATGTGGACATAAAGGTTTGATCTTCAACTTAAGTAAGTACTTTTAGATAAAGATGACATAATTGCGGGCGAGAGAATTTGACCTTGCAATAATGTATTCACCAAAATATGAACAAATATGAGGGGGGACCCAAAAGAAACGAGACTGGCCTCAGTGTGGCTGGACAGGCGAGTGGAGGAGATTGGATCAAGGTCAGTGATTGTTCTCACATCCCTCACCAGTCAGTAGCCAGGAGGACACCTCTGTGAAACGATCTCACGTGTCACGCAGTCATTGTTTTTAGAAGATGTTCTCGCAACCCTGTCGAAAATTGTGATGTTGAATTTCACGGAACAAAGAACTTGTTTGAAATTTTGTTTTCTACTTGGCAAAACACCAATGGAATAGTTCCAATTGCTTCAGATGGCTTTCAAGGAAGAATCTGCGAGTCAGACGAGAGTTTTCACACTTCAAAAATGGAAGTTTAAGCATCAAGGATCAACCCCGTTCTGGACGCCCTTCAAGCATCCAGAAAGATGAAAACATTGCAAAAATCTGTGAAAAAATAAATGAAGACCGTCGTTGCACAATTGACATGTTGCCAGAAGCTACAGGAGTAACATGGAGCTCAGATCAGCGCATTTTGACTGAAGACCTGGGCATGAGGCGTGTCTCGGCCAAATTTGTCCCCCGTCTGCTACCAGATGACCAGCATAACACTCGACTCAATGTGTGCAAAGACTTGAAAATGGAGCTTGAAAGTGACCCAGACTTCTTGTCCAGGGTCATAACAGGTGACGAGAGTTGGTGTTACGGGTATGACCCTGAAACAAAACAAGCATTGAGCCAGTGGAAGAATCCGGATTCACCAAGGCCCAAAAAAGCCAGACAGGTGAGATTGAACATGAAAATGATGCTGATTTGTTTCTTTGACATTAGAGGCATTGTGCACAAGGAATTCATTCCAAGGGGTCAGACGGTCAACTAAAAATACTATCTGGGGGGTCTTAAGATAGCCGAGAGAGAGAGAGAGTTCAGAGGACAAGGCCGGAATTGTGGAAGTCAGGCGAATGGCTCCTTCACCATGACAATGCCCCCGCACACACAGCGTCGCGAATTCGCCAGTTTTGTCCAGTCAGGGCATGACACTTGTGCCCCACCTTCCTTACTCACTGGACTTGGCCCCCTGTGACTTTTTCTTGTTCTCCAGAATGAAAAGGCACTTGAAAGGCTGACGATTTAACAGTGTGAAGGACGTGATTGCTGCTTCGACGACAGCGCTAAACAGCATCCCAATTGAGGACTTCCAAAAATGTTTTGATCTGTGGAAAAGGAGATTGGACAAGTGTGTGTCTTCCAATGGGGAGTACTTTGAAGAAGACTAGTACACTTTTTGAAATATTTTAGATAAAATGATTGCTTTTGTCTCATTTTTTTTGGGTTCCACCCTCATATGCTATTTCCATCTGTGGAAAACGTACACACACCTTTGGCTATAATAGCTTGTATTGCCACCTCTGGCAGAAAGAACCACAAGTAGATATTTCCTCTAACTGTTTAATGTTTTCCCCATTTCTCAATATAGAATTCATTTAGCTGTGTGATGTGATGTCATGCATACACAGACCCTTTTAATTTCCCTGGATGGGTGGACAAAGTCGTTCCTGGAGGGCAACTGGTTTGGAACAAAAACATGCAGCCACTGTGCCTCTCCAGGATTGACATTGCCAATCCCTGCCCTACAGTATCTTAATGAGATTCAGATCCAAGACTTGACTTGGCCATTCCAGAACTCTCAATTTCTTTCTTTTCAGCCATTCATTGGTTGATTTACTGGTATGTTTATAGAGTCACTGTCATATTGCAGTGTTCACTTTCAGTTGAGCTTCAAATCTTCTGACACTTGGTCTTACATTATCCTCAAGTACCCTCTGGTACAATGAAAAATTCACACTGGATTTTATGATGGTGAGCTGCTCCGGCCTTGACGCAACAAAACATCCCTAACCCATAATGTTTACACCATGATGCTTTAGAGCTGGTATCAGGTTCTTCTGGTCAAATGTTGTCTTTCATTATCAGCAAACACGTCTACTGGTACGGTGGTCAAATAACTATCTTTGCCCTGCTGTACAGTCTTGCCCAAATGTTATTTCTGAACAGCAAAGGTTTCCTCCTTACACATTTTCATCAGATCTGCGTAGCCTCTTTACAGTGGTAGACTCATGAACTTTGACAGCAACCATTGCAAGAGCTATCTGTCAGCCCTGCGATGAAATTGTGGGGTATTAACCAGCTTCTTTTCAGCATCATTTGTTCTGCTCTTCGGATAAACTTGTAAGAGTGGCCTGGCCTGGATAAGTTAGCAGATGTTTGAAATCTTTTCCACTTGAAGATGATTTTTAGGGCAGTGGAATGATTGATTTCCAGTTCTCTGGAGATTTTTTTTTAAATCCCAACCCAGACTCATAGGCAATGATAGCCTTCTGTCAGAAGGCTTCAGAAAGCTCTTTTGATCTAGGAATGGTGATACAGCACACTTCAACAACAGACAACAAACCAAACTAAATGTCTTTGCATTTATGTTTATTTAAATAATGCAATGGACTTCAAAATGTAAATGTCACATGAGGTTTGTTATATGACCTTCATCTTTGAATATTGATCAAATCTTCATATGTCCACATATGCTAAGAAAGAAACACACACATACACACACACACACACATAAATCCTACACTGAATTTTAGACCTTAATGATATTTTAAGTAATGTGACTAAAATTTATTTTAATGTGTTTTATATTAGAAAAAAATGAAGTAGGTTTTCAGCATATGTTTTGTTGCTTAGTAAAAAGAAGGTGTCAAGGGTCTGAATACATTTAGAAGGTACTCTATAGACCTTGCAGCTGATCAGCAGATGTCAGTGGTGTTATATTTGTTTTTCCTATCATTTTGGACATACTGATCTTTTCTCTAAACAGGTCTCTGATAAGGCCAAGATAAAAAAATTCTCAAAATTACTTTTGCTTTCAGAGGTACCAGAAAAAATGCAAGATTAGCAAGATGACAGATATTTTTGAATTTTTAATACTGCATCACACAGAAAGTGTTGTAATGGGTGTCACCACCAGCACCAAAGACAAGCAGGATAAGAGAAAGGAAACACAAGTTTATCTTCTGGCAAATCATAAACGGAGGTTTTGTATGTCTAGTGTCAAAAGCATTTTAAGCAATTTTGATGTTTATAGGCTCTTTAGAAAATATTACATTCATTTTATAACTATGAATCATGTACAACAATGGTAATGCAATCTTTACTTTAGAGCTTTCACTTGATGCTAACTTTCTTACCCTTCTCAGCAGACAATTTGCTAACATCCATGGTCTTGTTTAGTACTTTAACAGCCAAAGCAAGGGCAGACTGTAATGACATCTCTCCCTCTTTAAAGTCTTGCTTTAACATGGATACTGCTGCCTAAAAAAATGAACAAACAATAAGTCAAAATATTGATTATAAAATGAAAACATCAGTATATTGCTATCTACCTCAATTAGAATTTACAAAAATGATGATGTGCTCACAAGGATACAATTAATTACATCTTAAAGAAGACTAATAATTGAACTGAATAATTAAATTGATCAAAAAATAATTCAAATACACCAGAGTGAATGTTAAAACTAATATAAAATCATAAACTGTAAATGTATGTATTTTAATTTTGCTAAAAATATGTTAAAGAGAGAAAACAAACATGATATAGTTTGTCCCAAGCTACAAAAATCATCTTAATGAAAGACTTCTCGCACACCCCCTTCAACCTGGGATGGGTTACACGCCAGCCACTTCACATCTCTGCCTCTCGTGTTATGAAGAAGGGGGCTAAACATACACTAAGGAGATGCGGTCAGTACTCCGAAACCCCCTCTTAAACGGTGATACAATGGGAAACAAATATTTTATTTTTTTTTTACCTCCTCTATGCTCGATCAGCTGGCCTGCTGCTGCTACTGCTTGTGCCGTTCTGCATGATCTGCATGTCGCGCAGTGCTTCGAACATTTAAAAGCCTGTACAGCAGCTGTCCTCCTTGTCTCACGGGATGTTCTAGTGTCTCCGAGAAAATCATGTCTCGGACTAAGATTTTTTTTATATAATAGAAAGATATTATAATACACAATACTAAATTTGATTAAAATGCTCATAGACTCATAGGGTCACTACTGTCACATGTACAAGGTACACTTGAAATTCTGACTTGCATGTGTTAATCAACACGTAGCACGTCACCATTGTCTGGTGTCTTTGTCAGTATAACTTCAAAAAAATGAATAAATAACTACAGAATATGCATCAACCTATTTTAACGTCAGTGATGCAGATTTATACTTTCAAAGTATATAAAATAGGTCACCCTGATGTCTTCTGATGTACTAAGGAACTTTTCATACAGCCTTTAACACTGCTTCTAGCATCACAAACATGATTATAATTATAATGATTGCATTATAATTCATTGGAAGGCAATGGTTAAATTAACTTTAAGTTAGAGTTAAGAAAAAAAGGTAAATGTGCAGTGCATATTGTATTAAGGATGGGGGAATGCACCTACTTGCCGACACTCCTTCCTCCAAAATGCTAGATGGCAGCTCCCCTGCAGTGAGGCAGTGCCCCGGATTCCCACATGGCCATAAGGACTTAGAGTTCAGTTTCTCAGCCCGGTTGGATTACCATGGGTGCTGCCAGGGGGAGCTGTCGAAGAACCTTGGAGACTCATACTTTCCTTTTAGCCTGGAAGTACAAAGTAGTCACAAGGACGGAAGCCCTGAAGTACTTCCAGGCTGAAGAAAATGTCAGTTCTTCATTAGACCCAGAACTGCCAGTCAGTCACGTGGTTGGAAGGACAGAAGCATTTCCGGATCAAGGACTATATAAAGGACTGATGGGAACCCAGCAGGCAAGCTGGAGTCAGGAGGAGTGTGACAGTTCTTGCTGGGAGGTGGTGGAGAGAGTTATTGCGTTTATCATCATCATTATTATTATTGTATTATTGCCCGTTTATTGTGGCTGGGGTGCTTTGGAGGCACTACAAAGAAAAGGAAGAACTAAAAAAGATCTTCTTATTGCTTTTACCCTGTGTCTACGTCTGTCTGTTGGGTTTAACAGGCAACAGCGCCCCCAAGCGTTTGACAATATATTATTATCTCTATATATAATCTTCATTTGGATCTTGATCTTTGTCCAAGAATGAATTAGAAGAAGAAGCACTAGATGGCAG